>NW_026863833.1:0-92173 GCF_026571515.1 Ruditapes philippinarum | reverse complement strand
TTTTTTGATAATTTTATAGAATCTTGTAACATCTAAGCGGCACTCTTACAGTCTAGTCTCTCTGGGCGGCGGTTCCCTTTTGGCGGTTTTGTAACCTCCCAGTTTTACCATTTGGAAAATTATTATAACATGTTTTATATGTAATAGTTTTAATTAATGTCAGTTATGGCATTTTCAATAAATGCCCTTTTTCATTCAACACATGTGTTTGTTTATATTTTCCCTATGGCAAACGAGTTCGATCTAGACTGCTCTTTCCCTGTTCTGGACAATACATAAATAAGATTTTATGAACACATAAAATAATTTATGTCGTTGGCCCCCTTTTTTCTCTTGATTACAAATTTTCCCTTTTACTGAATTGTTACGGTCAACATCAGTTTTTAGCTTTCTACATAAATTAACTTTTTAGCCAATGAGGTCGTGACTTAAGATCACGTGATGCTTTCGAACCAATCAGGGCTCGTAAGCTTTCATAGCGAATATTTTATGGCGAAGGAGAAGTTCTCGCCAATTTTTTCAACGAAATTCCTCCACCTCCCCTAAGTCCGCCACCTTTTTAACAGTTACCCAGCTCTGGTTAACTTACTTTCATAATAGATAACATTGGTTTTTGTTAATATTACATTTTCTTGTAATTGTTACATATCTTTATGCCTGTTAGTAGAATTGTAGCACCTATTTTTTCCTTGTACTAGTATGTTTCTTTACTATATCATTATTTTTATTGTATCTCTACATATGTTAGAATAGTTGTACCTTTCTTTTTATTACTTTATTATGTTATCTTGTATCAAGATATATTGTGGGCGGTTTTGTAACCTCCCAGTTTTACCATTTGGAAAATTATTATAACATGTTTTATATGTAATAGTTTTAATTAATGTCAGTTATGGCATTTTCAATAAATGCCCTTTTTCATTCAACAAATGTGTTTGTTTATATTTTCCCTATGGCAAACGAGTTCGATCTAGACTGCTCTTTCCCTGTTCTGGACAATACATAAATTGAATATATGTTTATGAAGTAATAAATATTTAAGAGTGACTCGATTTGGTTTTTACTTTATTATTTGAAATACTCCAATTGTGAAGATAACGTTCTTAAGCATATGACTTTACAGTTCCAATTCAAAATGTGTAATAAAACATGTTTTATTGTACAAGTCTGCATTTTGGTCATGTATACGTGTCACTTATATGTCAATGCATGCTTTTGATATTATCTGTATCTTCTTTTATCAAGAAAATACAGTTCTTTATTCCCTGTGGACAACTAAAAAATGCAATTCCGTATATCCCCTGTATATATTGAAAATACGAGTCCGTATATCCCCTGTATATGTAGAAAATACCATTCCGTATATCTTCTGTATATGTAGAAAATACGATTCCGTATATCATCTGTATATGTTGAAAATACGAGTCCGTATATCCTCTGTATATGTAGAATATACGGTTCTGTATATCCTCTGTATACGTAGAACATACGAGTCCGTATATCCTCTGTATATGTAGAAAATACGGTCCCGTATATCCTTGGTATATTTATAGTATACTAGGGATATCAACCTTATTATAGTCCGTATACGGGATTTTATTCTCCGTATACTTCAAAAGTACGAACAAATATACGTACATGTATATGGGGCAAATACGGAATTCCGTATAAGCCTGATGCATATACGGACTTCCCGTATACCCGGTGTTCCCGTAAGGAATCGTATACTTGGTCCGTATATTCGACGAATACATCCCGTACACGCCCGTATATGTCAAAAATACGGGACCGTATATTCCCGTATATCAGTATATTTTTCGCAGTGTCTAACAGTACCCTTGCGACAAGTGCAGGCCACGATCACCCGGCATAACTTACATAAGCCGTGCGACCAGTGCATTTCGCGATCAGCCGGCACAACTTACATTACCCTTGCGACCAGTGCAGGCCACAATAAGCCGGCACAACTTTCATAACCCGTGCGACCAGTGCATTTCACAATCAGGCGGCACAACTTACATTACCCGTGCGACCAGGGCCGGCCACGATAAGCCGGCACAACTTTCATAACCCTTCCGACCAGTGCAGGCCACGATCACCCGGCATAACTTACATAAGCCGTGCGACCAGTGCATTTCACGATCAGCCGGCACAACATACATTACCCTTGCGACCAGTGCAGGCCACGATCAGCCGGCACAACTTACATTACCCTTGCGACCAGTGCAGGCCACGATAAGCCGGCACAACTTTCATAACCCGTGTGACCAGTGCAGGCCACGATCACCCGGCATAACTTACATAAGCCGTGCAACCAGTGCAGACAATGATCAGCCGGCACAACTTACATTACCCGTGCGAGCAGTGCAGGCCACGATTAGCCGGCACTACGTACATAACCCGAGCTTATTAACCGTATTTATTCTGTTTTTTCCCTAAAATGATTAATGTTGTTTGATTTTTTTGTCAATAATTAACAATGGACTAGTTCATCTAAGATATTTTTGGCGTTGTAAGTTTAACCAACGCATGATTTCTTCTTCATACACCAAGAAGTCTTCCGGGTTAACATTCGTAAGACAATTAAACATGTACGTAAAGTCAATTTCTACATTTCCTGTATCAACATATTTTCTAAGTTTTTCGATTTCTTTATCTATTGTATATCCAGGCTGATTTACCGTTAAGTATTTACTGCGTTTTATAGATAAAATAAGGAAGGATGCGACTATTTGATAAGAATAAGTAGAGCTATCCTAGTCACCCGAGCGTTGGCGTAAAGTTTGCGTACCGCTTCAAATATTAACATCTGGCTATGAAACAAGTTGAAATTTTATACACTTCTTTAAGAGCAGTGCAGGCCACGATCAGCCGGCACAACTGTCATTACCCTTGCGACAAGTGCAGTCCACGATCACCCAGCATAACTTACATAAACTGTGCGACCAGTGCAGACCACGATCAGCCGGCACAACTTGCATTACCCGTGCGACCAGTGCAGACCACGATCAGCCGGCACAACTTACATTACCCGTGCGACCAGTGCAGACCACGATCAGCCGGAACAACTTACATTACCATTGCGGCCAGTGCAGGCAACGATTAGCCGGCACAACTCACATAACCCGTGCGACCAGTGCAGGCAACGATTAGCCAGCACTTTACATAACCCGAGCGACTAGTGCAGGCCACGATCATCAAGCACAACTTACATTGCTCGTACGACTTGTTCAGACCATGATCAACCGGCACAACTTACATTACCCGTAGACCACAAACAGCTGGCATGGCCGTACTCACTCTTTTTTTTCCTAAAATGATAAATGTTGTTTTATTTTTTTTTGTCAATAATTAACAATGGACATGCCTATTTAAGATTTGGCGTTGTAAATGACATTATGCTCATATTTTCGTAGTCAAGTTAAGCTGAATTGACTTTATATTTCAAAAGATTGACTGTTAAAATGGTGTTTGACCAATTGTTGATAGTGGGAAACATTCAGGAAAAACATATATATCTGTCTTAAAATATAAAAAGACTGTCCCACTCTTTTTATAAACTGAGCGTTATAGGTAAATTCTAGTAGATATTTACAGAAATTTTATTTGGATCTGTGCATTTTTTTATTGTTTATGGGAAGTAATTTATTAAAATAAAAGGAATTATGGCAAAATGAAAACTTATTTTGTTATTCATCATTCAAACACTATATACCCTTGCATGGGCATAATGTAACTTTAACAAACGCTTGATTTCTTCTTCATACACCAATATCTCTTCCAGGTTGACATTCTTAAAACAATAAAACATGTATATAAAGTCAATTTCCACATTTGTATTTATTTCCTGTATCATCATATTTTCTAATAATTTTGATATCTTTATCTATTGTTCATCCCGTAAAGTATTTACTGCGTTTTATGGATAAAATAAGGAAGGATGTGACTACTAGTATTTGATAAGAAGTAGAAGAGCTATCCTAGTCACCCAAGCGTTGGCGTAAAATTTGCGTACCACCACATATTCCGGCATAACTTACATAGCGTACCATTGACATATGGGTTTGAAACTTTGCACATTTGTTCATCATTATAGTTTCAACAGATCACGTATGGTGACAGAATTATGCTCCATTTTGACTTAAAATATACTTTAAATTTTGCGTACCACCTCAAATTTTATCATATTGTATTGACATAATATGACTTTGAAATTTTGCAAACTTGTACACCATCATGCCCTCAACCTTAAGACAGATGGAGGTAACTCTAAACAAACATTTTGACAGAATTATACCCGTTTTGCTTAGAATTTATGTAAAAATGTGTGTGTCATCTTATATACTTTTCATATTGTGTTGACAAATGGCTTTGAAACTTTGAACACTTATTCACGAGCATGCCCAAACCTTAAGACAGAAGGAAGTAACTCTATCAAGCATCTTAACAGAAATACGTCCCTTCTTGACTTAGAATTTATCTTAAAGTTAGCTACCATCTCAAATATTTTCATATTTTATTAACATCTGGCTATGAAACGAGTTGAAGTGTTATGCACTTCTTTGAGAGCAGAAAATGACGCTCTCTAAGGCCTATAAATGTAACCTGGATTTAAAAACAAAGCATTTCGGCTCCCTTTGAACATTATCAAGGCTATTTTGCTATTTAGCACTGAAAATAGTCAAGCGTGATGTCCTTCTGGCGGCTCTTGTTTTTAATAACGGAAGAGGACCGAAAGCCTAAAAACACAAAACTTGGAAACCTTAAATATATCAAAACTGCAATCTATAAGAAAGGACACAGTACAGTTTGTGAAAATCGATATTGTAAAACACGTTTAAACGCTTTTTATTTTGCACAATAAAGATGAACTGAGTTAGCGAATGATTTGAAATTTTACACACAAGTTATAAGTACAGACCGATATAAAATGTTTTCAATTTCTCGAACAAAAATTTCCCATTCCGCCATGTCAGTAACCACATTGTATACTGGACACTTCAAAATAAAGTAGTGCACTTAAGAGCCGATAAGATTCATTAAGTTTGTGAGCCCTTGAAGTTGTTGAACAGTTCATCATGCTCTAAAAACAATTTGCCATAACAATAGAAACTCCCACATCAAAAGAGTGTTGATATTTCGCGTACTTGTTCTTTGTTTGTGTCTAGTGCTGTTTCTGTTAAATTTTGACCACTGTTAAGTTGTGGTTGTTGTTTTCATTATATACATGCCTTTTCATCTGTACAATAGTTTCAGCTTATCTAAATTCTTTAAGAAATTGAAAGGGACTTGTAGTTGTTATGTTGGTAAACGACGATAAAAAAATTAAGTGCTGTTGACCAAACGTTACTCAGAAATAGAGAACAGAGAAACATCACACAAAACCTGTATAAAATATTTTAAGAAAGAAATCAAAGATATTCTTAAGATAGTTCTTGCTATAATTCTAAAAAGAGTTCAGGATACTTCTAACATGAAATATAAAGGATCGATTTTGCCTTTAAAAATAAAATGTAAAGGATGTTTCTAATATAGAATGTACAGTATTTTTCTATCTTTCTAGCTCATTCTCTACCATTCGTTGAGATCTCATAACATTTTCATGTGAAAATTATATTTTACAGAAGATCTTACTGAGTTGATTTTACATAAGAACTTCCGGAGATTTAGAATTTCTTAAAAATAACTAGACCACCAAGAACGTTCACAATCCTCTAAGTGTACTCATATACTTTTAAATATCGAGAAAAACACACACACAAAACCTGAACTTATCAGGTACCCTTAGTTTATGACGTTCAATAAGTGCCCAACACCTTATATGATCATTAATATTTCAGTTGATATAAAATCTATAATGTTCATTTATTTTGCATATTTATCAAGTTTTCTATATATGTGTGCCTAGTGACTACGTTATGGACACGTTAATTGGGCACCTGAAAGTTGATACCTACCTGTGTTTTTTGAGGGATGTTGCACTTTTACATTATCCCTCATGTACAGACTCAATCAAACCGAGTCTGCAATTCTTATGTTATTTTGTTGTGATTAATGCTTCTGAGGGATCACTTTGTTTCCAGAATTTTGTATGCATTTTGTCCACTTTATCTCTTACGTAGATGTTGGTAGTGTTGGTGTTAGAAATTAGGTTCCCTTACCGAATCAAGATAGTTCATCTAGGAACACATGCTATTACAGTGTTCTATTTTTCAAGATAAATAACCATTGATAAATCGTACCATTTATTATTATGTCAATTTTAACAAAAGTATTTTTACATTACCACGGTTTTTTACATTGTCTTTTTCGGATTTTCAGTGTGGTACTTCCCTCTACAGGTACGTGTTTAAAACACGTCTCATTTGGAATCTTCCTGTAAATTTAGATTTTAATAAATTTTGATTGTTTACGTAATTCCCTAAGATCTAAAATGGCATTCATTATATAAAACATAAACAATTTACATCGAGAGTAAAAATGAACTGTAAAGAAACTATCTAGTTAATAATAAATTGTTTTATTTGTAAGTGGAATTTAAATTTGACGTCAGACCCCAGAAAGTCACAAAATGTATATTGTGGATCGGGCTATGAACCACTTTTAGGTCCATCTCTAGTTATCAAAATTGGTTTTGCTTGTGAAACCAAGGCCGATTTAAAACAGTTTTACAGTGGTTCACAGTTTTCTTAGTTTTAGTTCGATTGTGTTGGAAGTATAAGCTTATTGAAACACTCTCGAATCATTTCCTTGAACCAACCAGTTCTAAGCAATGAATGTAAATTTCTTGCTCAAGGAAACAACGGCTTGCCCCTGACAGGGTTTGAGCCCACGCGGTCAGCAATCCTTAGATTACTAGTCCGACGCGTTAACCACTCGGCTACGCCGCCACTCTTTCAATAATTCTGCCAAATTTGTATATAATTTCAAAGTAAATGTAAAAATCGTAAAATGACACCTAACTAAAAACTGTAAAATAGAAATTGTCCTACTTTGTAGAGACGTACATATTAATATGCTTATAACTTTGTGTGCTACAAGACATGATTATGTCATTGTTATGCAAACATTTCTCACATTCTTATTTGTATCGAAATCTTGGAAATAACATATTGAAATTAACAAGTTTTACTTTGGCCGAGTACTAGTATCATTTTAAGATACTTCTTGGTTTTTTTTATTCTATTTCGCAAATATGATCAATAACCCACTTGACCCAGAGGAAATTATATAAGTATCCTTAAGAATATATATGTAATGAACAATGGATTGAAAAAAGTGGGTCTGTCCTTTTATACTTAAGGCAGATGTTTTTTCTTTTTGCGATTTATCACTTTATATAGTAACCGTTTTTCAAGATCGCGCAGTCTACTCTGTTTGTCATTACCAAGCCACCTGTCGGAAACCTAAGATCATTCATGTCAGCGTACGCGTTCGAAAGTAGTTTCAGTAGACATACTTTAATAAAATTGCTACGCATCGGAACTCAGCGCTTTGCTTCTGTACTAAGCAGGGGAATTTATCGTTTTGATACGGTGTTCCGTTAGAGCCAGTGCATTTGATCTGAGAACGAAAGCGCTAAGCATGATGTTGACAGTACGACAGTATAATAGCGAAACACGACAGTACTATGGTGACAGTCAATCGTTTTGTATTAAAACCCTATTGATTTCCTACTAACAGACACCCTTGTTAAATAATTTCCGGGAGTCAAAGTTCATATATGTCTTTTATTGAACGTATATTAATCTTTTATTTATTTATTTATTTATTTACTTATTTATTTATTTATTTAACAACATATTCAATAGCGTTTTACACAACTTGTTACAGTAACTTATAAAAAAAATATTTGCTTTATAATTGTTTTAGGAAAAAGGAGTTTCATTTAAAGTAAATATTCAAGAAACATGGATTGGCTATATAAAAATGCAATTTGTCTGGTGTGTTAGGTGTTAGATGATGACCGTTTGTTTGTTTGTTTGTTTCATTTTACGCCTTTTCCCAACATTATTTCTGTCATATAGGCGGGTAGTTTCCTAACCATCGTTCCTGGAGAGTTACACCAGTACTAGACTATGATGACCGTACGACAACACGGTGGTGATGCGTGACAGTACGGTGGCAGTGCGCGACTGTACGGTAGTGACAATACGACAAAACGATGGTAAAGCACGACGGAATGATGTTGACGGTACGATGGTGACAGTGCGATGATGATTCGCGACAGTACGATGGAAGCACTACGTACTGTCACCATCGTTCTGTCTTCTCAGAGAAAACGCACTGGCCCTAAACTAATATCGTTCTTTTAGGTAGTCTGCTTATCTAGTGGACATTAAACAGACTGTGTATTGCATTTTATTAGCCCTAACTTTTTTGAAATGTTAATTCCCCATAGGCCACTGGGGGTTATATCATCTCTCGTAAAAATATAAAAATTCCGTTACCCTCGGCTAACGTCCCGAGTAACAGTAATTTCCTCGGGATGATTTTTTTACTAAACCCACAAACCCATGAGTTATTTATATAATATTAGTATTGGAGTGCCATTATTTGTAACTTTGTACGTCTCAGTCTTTTCAACACACATGCTTTCCACTTAAAGTGTTTAACTAAATTGATTATGTGTTGCCTAGATATCTATGTATTCTACTAATTTATTACACTTTATATGAAGATTTTGTTTGTGCCAGTCATGTTATTAAATAAATCACAAAACCTGAAGAAATTAACAAATGATGGTTAAGATCGGTCACTTTAATCGAATTTAAGTTCATAATAATTTCTGACATTCTCTTTCATCTTAAATCAATGCAATCTGTATTACTGAGTGATAAAAGGTATGTTAACGTTACTTAAGGGAAGAAATATTGGGAAATAGCATTTACGTTATGCAGTGACTCACTCCTTTAGCTAAGTAGGGTTATGAGAAACACAATTGAAGACAATAAGAATCATGATACATTTCCTACATCCCCAAGAGCCTATAATTGAAAGACATGCAAATGTATGATGCTGACTTGCGAGAGATTGATTGTCGTAACCGATAAATTATGTGAATTGCACTCAAAACCCTAACAATGTTGTTTGAAATCGGCTTTAACTGACCGAACAATTTAATCTTGAAGTAGACTATACAATGCTTTTATGAGGCAATAAAACATGTCTACCCTTCCCACTGGACGGGGAGCACTATTTAATTGCAGGAACGAAGAAATAAAATAAACAAGCAAGAATAGCGTTTATTGAGGAATAACATATTTTCCATCTCATTGCAGTAACAAAACTTTGCTGTGTTTGTATCGTCTTGTTCAATGATCACAAATAATTTTACTAATTTCTGTCGCCTGCAACTATTCAAGTGATGACTAACACAGTTCTTCCTTTTCATGAGAAAGAAGAATAATGTATTACAAATATAAATGTTTGACATCAAAAGGAAAATAAAGTATTTGTATTTGTTGGTAAAATTATGATTGAAACTGTGTTTGACAATAATAATCAGTTTTAAAAAGCACTCAGATGAACAATTATAAACATATTCGAATTATTGACGACATGTAGACATTTTGTTCGTTCTGTTTCTGCAACCATTATAATAAGTGTATAAACAAAGATCTGTATAAATGGACTTTTACTCGATATATTGGAATGAACTTGGTGATTATTCAAGCATTACATTATATTTGTTTAGTCTCTTAGCGTAAGTTAAACCGAAATACCGTGTGTTCTAACTACTTTGTTCGAGGTTCTTAGATGCAGGGGACATATTCGAACTTTGGCCCGGTCAAATTTATAAATAAGACAGACATTGTGTTTTGAAGATACTTCATTTTTTTCATTGAAATTCTTGTTATTTATTTGTAGGAATTGGTCTGTTTTTTTTAGATATTTAACCGAAGCTTAACATTATGGTAGCTTTGTATGTATTTATGATTTCGAATGGATGTTTAAAAATTGAAAATTAGGCATTGACAATTTGCACTTAACAAATAAGAAACTTTGGATAAATTTTGTGAAAAAAATCTACACATATGACTGACAGTTAATTTGGCATTTTTGAAATTACAATTGATTACACTGTGTGTAAGTGACATTTCTATGTGAATCGGGTAGAGTCTGGAGAATCCTGCATAAAGTATCATCAAGATGGCCCATATTGGTTTTGTATTTTTAGGAAAAATACATGCAAACTGTATTTTTTCAATGTATTGCCTATATCATTGCCTAATACTGTGCAACTGGTTAACTGCCTGTGTAAAAGATTTTGAAATATTTCGAATGGATTTTTTGGCCACACTGAACTTGAAAATTGCTTATTTTTAGGTAAACTGATCCCCACCCCACCTTATCCTATGTTTGACGGAAAGGCAGAGAAGATGCCTTTGCTGGGTTAATACTGATTGAAAGTACTTTTTACACATGCGTTTACATGTAAATAAAAACAGAGAGTCTAATCTTTGATAAGGTATAACGAATGGACATATTTGACATCCAGAGAAAAATAACGTCAGGTTCCGGTAGAACAATGACAGAAAATATTTCTGACACTTATGATTTAACAAATTACAACATTTTGACAAAAAGTTATGCGTACTCCACGGGGTGTGACGTGGCGTTTTACTTGTTTTTCAAAAGGGGGTTATGAGTGAATTTTGTGTGTGTGATTTTCACAAAAAAAAAGCAAACAAACAAAAGAAACGTAAATAAATGTTTAAATATAGGTATAACTATTCTAAAACAAAATCCCGTTGGTTTAAACATTTTTATTTTTTCATCAAGTTACAATATTCACATCAAACACAAAATTTATACAAAATCATGATAAAGTGGATTGAACTGGAAGCTCAAAGCTTATTTTAATTCTCTCCACTTCTAGCTATACACCGGTACATATTTTGGCGATACAGATGATTTAATAAATTGTAACATCCAAACTAAAATATATTAACATTATTATTATTAGGAAAATAAGACAAAATTAGAACAAAACAATCGAAAAAAAATCGAAAGAAAAACATAAAGTGTAAGGAAGTTTAAATTAGGAATGAAATTCGAGTAAAGAAGAAAATAAGAGAAAATTTAAAGAGATAAAGAAGTGTGAAGCTATAGAATTGGGCGAACTGCAGAATGACACATTCATAAAGATGATGGACCTTTTTAGATCAGTCAAAACGTTTAGACTTTTCAATATAAGTGTGAACAGCTTTGAATATACTTTCATTCTCTCCAACTGATAAAGATGTGTTTCCAGGTAAAGATCGATCTCCGGATTTGAAAATTGGAGTGACATTGGCTTCTTTCCACGCTTGTGGATATCTAGATGTGCGAAGAGACTGATTGAATAGATCTGAAAAAGGAATAGACAATTCTTTGGAAAGTTCTTTTAGAACCCTGTTGTTAATTCCATCAGGGCCCGATGCTTTACCTAAAGTAAGCGTTTGTAGTATTGACTCTACTTCGGTTGCTGACGTAACAATTGAATCTAATTTATGAGGGGAAAGCTCTTCTTCTTCAATAATCAGTGTAGGGTTTACATCTAAAATGGTTTGATCACGGAAATAATTGTTAAGAATATCAGCTTTACATTGTTCATCTTCAAATAGATCGTCACCGTCTTGCAACGGCGGTATTGCTGAAGAGCCATTTGATGGTTTTATAAAAGATTTTAGACAAGACCACCAAGACATAGTTGACCTAGATGTAGTTTGAAGGTTTGCAGCAAGTTTTTGGATGTGATCATCTTTAGCTTTTCTTATATCTGAAATTATTTGAATACGCAGAGATCTAAATTGTGTCCTGTCAGCTGCATTGTTTGTTCGTTTCGCTTTTCTGTATGCTCTACGTCTACGTCGTATTTGGAATTTTAAGTATGATGTTATCCATGGAGGGTCACTTGGACGAACTGTTATTTGTTTATTTGGAATACAAGATTTCGAACATTTTATAATGACATCAGAAATATTATTGGCATATGTATCAATGTTTGTGTCTTTCAGTTCTTCTGGATTCAGCATGTTTATATTGAAATCACCAGTTATGATGATATCCTTAATGCCTGTATCCACTGCAAGATGTATCGTATCGAGTCCTCAATACAATTGTGTGTGTAAGCTGTTGTGTTGGGAGGTCTGTAGAATACTCCAAAAAGTATGTGTCTCGTAGCAGTAACAAGTTCAATCCAGATAGACTCGACACCAGGGATTTCTAGATCATGTCGACGCTTGTAGTGAATATTATGTTTTACATATAAGAGTACACCACCATGGCTGTCACCAGGTCTGTCTCTTCTTTCTGGAACTTGAAAAGAATTAAGCGAGAGAGTTGGGGAATCAATTGAATCGTTCAGCCAGGTTTCAGAAAACGAAAGAATATCAAAGTCTTTGAATTCAGCAAATATGTTGTCAAGTTTGTTTTTTTATACTTTGTACATTGTAATGCATAAATAGGTACATAGATAAATCTATTGTGTCTGTTGAGGATATGGAAGAGGTAGAACTTGACCTTGTTGACACTGGTCCTGGGTTTGGATGAACATCTCCAGATAAACTGACTAATAAAATTAGAAAAACAAGCAGTCTTGTTGTAGGAAAGAAAACCGTTTATATGACAAAGTAGGAAAACAACACATTTGACATTTGTTTATCGGATAACGGACATCTACGCTTGCTGTATGTATGCCTGTAAGGCACCGTATCGATGGAATCCCAGATAAATTTCAGCAATGAAACCAAAGAGAGTATAGAAAAAAAACAAATAAACGAAAACCATCACCGATAAAGTCAAACGCCATCTAGATCTGAGTCTGAAAACCTTCATGACGACGGGCTTTGTTTAATTTACTATCATAATGTTATTCCTTGCTCACCTAATAAATGTCTTAAGACGGTCGTCAAGAAGTAAAGGTCCATAATCACATATAATTCAGTATGACAGTCGCAGTACGCTCCAATGGAATGAAAAGATAGAACTAGAAAACAGACAGAACAAAAAGGGAAAAGAATAAGCATAAGTGGCATGATTATAACATAGTGGAAGATGTGGAATAGGACAACATATTGTTCTTTGTTATATTATTACAAATCATATGAGACGACGAAGCAACTTTTACTACACGTTTTACTAATTTCTAACCAAGGTTTCAGAAATAGTGTATGTACTTGAATTAATATTGGAAAAAATCCAAAGACACCAACAAAAAAAAATTGAGCTTGTAAAAAGTTCTATGGAAAAAGGCAATTTTAAGAAAAATAAAAAATAAACTATATTGAACCAATTTTAGACATTTCCAAACTTCGCTCCAACGTGCTAGCTAAAATTCGTTTTAAACATATTGCAAATTCATTATACATTCACAAACTGTTCAATATTCACTTTAAAATCAATATTCCGATTCAAATTTTTAACTGATATGTAATATACATGTGCTTTTAAATTTACTGCAAATTTTCATTTTAATAACGTTTATTTATCGTAAGATCAACTACAGCGTAACAGTTAAAAAAATAATTCAGAAAAATATATCTAATAATACAATAAAATATTTCCTATAAACATAAACTTGTTAAAGCTTTCTACTTATTAAACATATACTAATACTTTAAATTTGAAGTATTTATTTAACTTATTAAATTATGTATTAAAAATTGTCTCATAAGCATGAACCTTTGAAAGCATGCAGGCTTAATTAAGCATATACTAATCCATGTGCAGCATCTATTTTATCAACTCAAGGATATATTGAAATGTTCATATAGACATTAACTTGTTAAAGCAGGTCGGTAACAAAAGCAGGCAAACTGAACATTTACTAATACTATGAATGTGCAGTATTTATTTTATCACATATAGGCATAATTTAACATATACTTATACTTTACTGGTGTATACATTCAAAATTAATGCTATATTATAAATAAATTGTGCGCAGCGCATGCATTTGCTTATATATATAACAACAACGAGAAAAAAAACAACAACAAAAATCAAAGCAGAACGATATTAAACTTTCCCAACGTAACTTAAATCAATAAAAAAAACCATAAAAATGTTCAATTTTAAACATGTATTTTTTAAGCTGATCTGTGTCACATGTAGGCATAGTTAAACATACATGTAATACAGCACGTGCATATTCCATTTTAATTTAATTCTATAACATATATCCCATTTAAAGTTCGTGCATGTAATTCAGTCAATCATTGATGTATGACGATATATATAGATATTATTGAATGTGTGTTTACAAATAAAACGTTTCTCACATTTAATACTGAATAGAATTCACAAATTGTACATTTGAAGACAAAATAACACTTTACATTACCCAATTATGTACAGAGTGAACCTTCACTATACATTGTATTTGTGGTTGTATATACATCACGCCGAAAGTTTGTATACAAATAAATAATGGTCGCTTGAGTTCATATTATCACTTTTAATACGAATTGATTAATTGCTTAAAGATTTGATATGCAAAAATGGTTGCATTCATTAATCGTATATTTGTTTAAACAGCACTGATATTTGTTCATGTATGTTCATGTATGTAAGAGTAATCTCCACTATTTTCTATTTATATAAACATTGTATACGCAGTATGTCATTGTATACATCCCGCCGAAAGTTTGTTACACCCGTATTATTTTGTTAGCCCCGATATAGATCAAGGTCTTTTAATGTCGAGATTCGTTTGATTTCTGTAGAGACTTCCCTGGAGACTCCAGGGACAGCGATTTTTATCAGAACATTACCATCTGTCGACCAGGCAGAAATAATTTTACCGTCCTTGGCTAATTTACGTGCCGCGTATAACTGTTTCGACCGGATAGAAGTAAGATGCTCGTTAATAAACGTACCGCGGTATCCTAAATGTGCGTGTCTGAGGTCTGTTCGTTTGGTATACAGCTTCTGTCGAGCACGATATGTGGCAAATTTTACAAGAATATCTCTTGGCCCGTCAACTTTTGGTTTGCCAGTTCTATGGCATCTATCAATCTCAGACAGCGTTATGTCTGCTTTAAGGGCATCACGTAGATCCATAACTACTGTGTCTATAGATTCATGTGGCTTTTCAGAAACACCAGAGATGCGCAAAAAGTTGCGTTTCGAATATTGATCATCTGCGTCGTGTTGTCTCTCTAATTCGGTAATACGGTTCTCCATATCAATATTGGCTTTCTTGAGCATTGCGTTTTCATCTTCAAGATGTATTATACGTGATTGTAACCCAGTACCCCATCAACGATTTTTGTTATTGTTGCCTCCATAGTACTTTTAATGATAGCTTGGATTGTGTCAGACAACGCGGCAGCAATAGCATTTATTGCATCCTGGTCAAGGGATATATTTGCAGGAGTACATTCCATGGTAGGAGTTTCTGGTGAACAAACTTTTTGCAATACGAATCCGCTTCAATTTCTGGGGAGGATAGGTCTCTCTTTCTTGATTTATTTTCCAATATTAGTTCACTGGTCATCAGTAACGTTATTTTTTCTAGCGCAGTATACTTCGAAAATTTATGCGTGGGTGGTGGCGGCTCGTGAATTTCGTGCAAAAACATCGGTCAAAATTTAGAACATCATATATTCATAATTATCAAGTCAAGTGATTTGAAACTTTTTCTACATGTACGCTAAGACATGTCACATCAAAGTCATATTGTACCTTATCTCACATCCTAATTCCAACAAAATTATAAATGTTCCTGAATCGGTTTGATTTAGTCTGTTAATGGCCAGAAGCTACGGTCTACCCACCAACCCCCACCACAGCACTCACTTTTGATGTTAATATCTGAGACACATTGTTATTTTGTCTGTGTGTTAATGCTGAATATACTAGCTTTATTTCCATTGTTGCTTAATGTATGGCTTTAAATAAAAATCGTACGAAAAGGTGTCAAATTTTATTGTTTATAACATGCGCTTATAATCAATTTAGCTGCATTATACATAAATCCTGCCATTGTAATTATTGCGGGAAAATAAGGTTATAATTTCCTCCTTTAAAGCTGCAAGCCTCCAGATTAATGCTGTTTTAATGAAAATTACGAATATGTTTATAAAAAGTCATATTTTATGAAGCGAGCAAAGACAGTAATTTACACATTTTATACGACACTTCCAATCCATGAAAATTACCAACATAGACGTTAAACATCTACAAAACAGCCCTTACTCCGTTAGTCTCACTGTCTATTACTGTCGTAATAGATTCTAAAATATAAGTCATCTATCGTACATAAAATGTTGATTATAACTTGAATTATTTTATGTTTCTTTAAATTTTGTATTTTTCCTAAATATGTTTCTCAAATTTGATTTTCTTGAAATATTCAGGGTGCTCTGGAGACATGCGGCTAAGTCACTATATATATATATAGAGAGAGAGAGAGAGAGAGAGAGAGAGAGAGAGAGAGAGAGAGAGAGAGAGAGAGAGAGAGAGGGAGGGAGGAGAGAGAGAGAGAGAGAGAGAGAGAGAGAGAGGGGGAGAGAGACAGAGCGGGAGAGAGACAGAGAGAGAGAGAGAGAGGACTTTGAAATAAAATATAAAATATAAATCACTTTATAAGTGAAACTTTTATTTTCAGTTTAATGGAAATGAGGATATAAGTTCAGTATTTTCTTCCTTAAAACACTTTTGTTATTTTATACCTAGAAAGATATGATATTTCGGAGATTAAAAGTTACGCGACCGAAACAGTCTATCTGTGTATCAAGGAAATACATGTATCTACTTCAAAAGTTTCATTATGTCAGCCAGTTTAAGAAGGGAACAAGAAAAAGCTTTTATCCTCATTACATTGTTTGATAAGTGTCGAAACCTGAAACATTTATGATACTTAATTGAAACAGGATATATTTTCCTGTTGATCAGTTTGTAGTTTGCCGCTATATTTCTGAACATAGCTTAGTTTATGCTATGTATAATCATTTTAAAACATAATTTATATTTATTGGATAAATCTATACGAGAATATTAGTATTATATTTTTCAAACATTATCTTATTACTGATATTGAACTGAACCTTCTGTTTGACGCAGCAGGATCTTAGTATCCAATACGTGTCCTGTATTTTATGATCCATTGCAAACTTTTTAAATATCTGCCTGCAGGAGCCAATATAATTCCTGTTTTGAACGCTGCAAGATCACAAACATTACCTATTTATAACTGCCATATCTAATATAATTGCAATAGATAAGGCTGCAGGATTACAAACATTTCCGGTATCTGACTGCAGGATTAAATATAATTCCTGTGATTACAAACATTTCTTGTAATTAATGCTGCTAGATTACATAATTATATTTCCTGTATCTGACTTCATGATCCAATACAATTCCATATTTAACGCTGCAGGATAAAACTTGTTTCCTGTATCTGCCCTCAGGATGTATTTCCTGTATTTATCGCATCAGGCTCAAATACGATTCCTGTATCTGACTGCCGGATCATAACTTTTTCTGTATTTGTCTGCAGGATCCAATATAATTCCTGTATTGAACTCTGCAAGATCACTTATGTTTTCTGTATCTGACTGCAGGATCCAATATATTTCTTGTATATTTTTTTGCAATAGGATCCAATACCTTTCCTGTATCTGACTACAGGTTCACATGCATTTCTAGTATCTGACTGCAAATTCAATTATAATTTCTGTATTGAATGCTGCAGGACTGCCTATATTTCCTGTATCTGACAGCAGGATCCAATATATATTCTGTAGTTACGTTGCATGATCACATACATTTCCAATTTCTGACTGCAAGGTCAAATCACAAATATTTTGTATTTGTCTGCAGGATCCAATACCATTCCTGTTTTATCGCTGTAGGAACACTTATATGACAATGGCATTGAATTGGTACTGACTGCCAAGGTCAATGTATTGATTGTTCTTACTTTGTATATTAGTTTCATACTTCAACTAAACCGAATTATTCTGATATGAGTTTGACCTTTAATTGACCTTGACCGTGAAGTTCAAAAAAAAGAAAGAAATTTATTTGTTACAAAGAAATGATGTTTTGTAGGAGAAGTCTTTACTATATAATTCTTCCTCTGTTGTATTTTATTTAAGAAATAAGAAACAAGTCTAGCGTGACACCTGCTAGATGGTGGCTCTTGTTAAAATCATTGCAATAAATGAATACGTATAATAAATACTAATATTCTTTCTAAATGTTTTAATTATAATTATATAACATAGTGGAAAATTATTAAACGCACATATTTTAGGAGCCTCGTAAGCCATTGATCGGTCAGGATGTGACGGTGTTTATGAAAGGTTGAGGTACATTTAGCGGTTTTCATTTGTACAGATACGGAAAAAATCAGGTAAAGGAATGATCCATCGGAAGGTAGAAGAAACAAAATTACATCAAAAATGTAGACGCACTTTGTTCATGAGGAATAATGGACAAGTGCAACATGTCTAACGTCTTAAGCACTATCTTAAATAGTATTCCATCTATTAAAACATATTTCATTAATTAAGTCATCTATTTCATGATGATATGTAACGATTTAGTCAGCAAAGCAATAATGAAATTATAAAAGTAAAGATGAAGCTAGTCTTGGTTTAAGTTTGTTTAGAATATTAAATGCATTACTCCTTCAAAATATAAATAATAAGCTAATTATCGACAATTCTGTACGTGATTCATTTGCATACAGCTGAATCATTAGTTTGAGATTTTGTAAAATAAATGTAAGAACGTAAGAATGAATGTTCGTTCTTTTTACCATAATTTCCGAAATTCGTAACTTCGTAATTTAAGTGAACCAGATATAAAAAAACTAAGTCCGATGGCAACATAAACTAACTCCGATATCAACATAAACTAAGTCAAATATCAACATAAACTAGACCCGATGGACCCGCTATCAACATAAACTAAGTCATATATCAACAAACTAAGTCCGATATCAAAATATACCAAGTCCGATATCAACATAAAGTTAGTCCAACATCAACATAAGCTGACATAAACTAAGCCCGATATCAACATAAACTGAGTCAGATGTCAACATAAACTAAGTCTAATATCAACATAACTAGACCTGATGGACACGATATCAGCATAAACTAAGTCTGGTATCAACATAAAAAAGTCCAATATCAAAAAACCTAAGTTTGATATCAGCATAAACTTAACACGATGGACCAAATATCAACATGAACTAAGTCCGATATCAAAATAAACTAAGTCCGATATCACATAGATCAAGTCCGATATCACCATAGATCTATTCCGATATCAACATCAATTAAGTCCGATATCAACATAAGCTTAGTCCGATATCAACATAAACTAAGTCAGATATCAACATAGACAAAGTCCGATATCATCATAAACTTATTTCGATATCAACTTAAACTTAGTCGGATATCAACATAAGCTAAGTCTGATGGACCCGATACATCAACATACACAAGTCCAATATAAAAAAGACTACGTTCGATATCAACATCGACCAAGTCCAATATCAGAATTAACTAATTCCGCATTGAAAACAAAGCAAGAAATTTGAAATAATTTGCAGGCTTTGATTTTCCCTTTTCCTATATCTATAAATTTTCAAAATATACAGTTTAGCTCGTGTGCATTATAATCATTATTATTATTATCATTAGAGATATCCATCTCTTTCCTTGAAAAGGTTTTACGAAATTTCAAGATTATAAACGATATGCTGAACAATATTTAGTAATTTAAAATAACCGTCTAAAATTATGCTACATAAACATCCTTATTGTCTTGATATTTTAAAGCTTAAGTTTATTTTGTTTGTATCAATTTACTTAATTTTATTACAATATTATATTTTCGTATAGAGAATAAAATTTCGTTCAGATAATTCAGATTGTATCTATGAAATATTTGCTTTCAATGATACTATTTATTTATATTTCACGTTCTTCTGCTAATTGATTTAAATTTGCTGTTTGCTTGTATATTGCAAATTTAAACAAAGCTGTACAACAGAATCTACAAGTACTGCAAACACTTAATCATTAATGGGATCAGGCATGTAAATTTCTCTTTAAACCGTGCCTTTTTTATTTATTACAGAAATTTACCCCCACAATTTTTATTGATTAAAGATCTCCGGCAATCATCTATTAAAATCAAATCTGGAAAAGCATGATAAACCCCTTTGGAAGCAATATATAAAGACATTCAGTTTGACTGTCTTTAACTTTGGGGGCGTTCCGTGGTTAATTGTTCGTTTAGACGGTTTTGATTTCAGAAAAGACCCACTCCGTTTAAGTGCTCTAACGGCATTTTTTTAAGTACAATCCAGGTAGTTCAAATCGTTTTTACATAATTCGGGTACGCTGAATCCTTTATTTGTATACCACGGCTGTACTCCGCAGTCCTTGTACCTTCTTAAGGTCAAATCAAAAAATGACCGCCATTGCCCTTTACCAATCCACTTAATAATTTATTATTTTTGTGTTTCATAGCGTTATTGTATGTCCATTCATCTACATGGAATTAAGTTTCAATTACTTTAAGGCATTACTGGCTGATAATCAAACATGATTTACATTTGGACTACTATGGCGGCAACCCTTTTGTTTTAAAAATTTGACCCCTTTTTATAACAAATTTTTAAAAAATGTTTTAAAAAAATAAACCCTTTCTGAAAGAAAAATTTATCAAAAATATTAATGATAAATAAAAACAGTATGTTAAATTAAAACACAATTTTGAAATTATGCTGAAACATTTTTAATTTTAAATTTTCCTTTCATTTTTTAAAAAAAAAATAAAAAAGCCCATTCTTTATAAACCAATTAATGTACGTCAGGTATATGAGGTCCCAAATGCCTTACACAAACTTGCAGAATTTAATTTACAATTATATGTTTAAGTTTTAATTAAGATAAAATAACATTTGGAACACTTAATCATTTTATAATCTAAAGGTCAAGAGTCAAGGTATTTAAATATTTTAAAACTTGCCTTTCATCTTCAAAGGCCAGAGAGTATGTCTATGCGGACCACAGCCGCATGTCATTGCAAAAACATCAGCTGAACGACCAGGTTTAAGATAGAAAAACAATACAAAAACAAAAACAGAACGTCTCCCCCCCAAAAAAAACCGTTCAAAAAGGCAAAATTGAAAACGTTTTAGGCTCGGTTTCATTGACGGTAATGGACGTTGCAAGCTACCATCTAAGCCCCCAACCACCGGCCTCAACAGAATTCATAATTTGGGAAAATTGTGAAATTTAGACACATCGCAGATGTGTTTGTATATTTAGTTTTTTATTGTTGTATTGATGTAGCTACTTTATTGAGTGTCAGCTTGATTTCATGAAATAACTTCATTGTCTTACTTAATAACATACACATTTTATGCCCTTTGCCAAGGACGCTCCACCTTACTCTATCTCATGTTCTAAAAATCCCTCAAGTGACAAAGATATTTGAATTTTCATACTTATCATGTTCTTGACTTTCTTTCAAGAAGTGATAGGGTATCTTATTCCATTATGGAATTAAAAATTTTCTAATGTCATTTGCTACGATATATTTGTTTCATCTCATATATTTCAACTGTCATTCCATAAAATTACTTTGGTATTTCTTAGTGTAATTTTAGTGACTAAAATGTGAACCAACTTTTTTTGCATTATCCTGACAATTATGTAATACGAAGGTACACAAGGGCTTGCAACTTTGAATTTCTCGGTAAAAAGATCATGACCTTTGATTAACATTGAAGGCATGGTTACTGTAATAGTCTTACAAAAATAGAAACATTAAAAAGATTTTATTTATATTTACAGTATTTCCTATTATCTTAAAACATCCATGAATGACTGACAAATTTATAGACACAACCATCAATGTTCTAAATTGAACTATATAGCTGTCAACCTAGTGTTTAAAAAGTACAAGTAGTCCTAATGTGCCACAAATGTATGCCTAGTTATGCCAAAATCCATCCAATGAAAGACAGAATTCATGACCGGTCATAACCATCTAATATTAATATGAAATGAAAAATGATCTGAAATGTGGTCCTTTCTTTATGCAACATTTGTTCTCTCACTAAAAATATGATAAACAAGGAAAGGCGACATTCCACACGACCCAACGACAAGAACCAGCGGCAAGGTGATTGTGAGGACCCAAACAAAAACAGAACACATTGTTTCAAAGTACCACGTATTTTTTTAGCTCTCGCTGAATAACACGTTTGTGGATTGGACATGACGACCAATGTACTCTCATATCATGACTTTTGGCATTCTAGTGTGACCTTGGAACTTTTGTTCCCTACACGTTGTCTAACAAAGAGGCACATTTATGCCAAATACCTTTTTAAATTCATCCATGAATGACAGAACCGTTGACAAGACTTGTAAAGATCCTGTACAAAGTTTTTATGTTTTAAGATTTAAAAGGATAACCATTTAATATGGAATGCGGAAAAAGAGATAGCGTTTATATTCAGATTAATTTAATTTTCATGAGGTAAACATTTACAATGGAAAAACATTTTAATCATGGCAAAATACGGAATTGAACATCCATGATATAATAATAAATATTTTGCCAATGCAATTTTTGCAATTTATATCATTATTTATATATGAAATGTTGAAAATGTAGATCTAATTATAGTAAATATGTCCTGCGTTCAAATTAACCAATCCGCTTCAACTCACGTATTTTAAAGCTTCGTGACTCTGAAGTATGCATATTGTTCGATCGAAAGCTGCTTAAGCGATAAGGACGTTTTTTTTGTATACACATGGAGGAACAAACTATTCGTAAAAAGAAAAAGTTTCGTGTTAAATAGCGATAGAGGTAAGTTTTGTACAATAATCTTTTTTTTATTAAATCAGAAACCTGTTCACTGGGACAAATCAATAATTTTGTGATTTATTTACTTTCAATGTCGCGTAAACTTTTAAACCCCTCTTCTCCCATTTTTTCACCCTTCCCACTTTTTTGTTCATCTTTATAGGCCTTGTCCCTTTAATCACCATATGGGCCCGTTTTAGGTTTTATCATTTCACACAGAACGTGTCCCTTTCCTCCTTTTGCCGCGCTTAAGTCTACTCCCGGTTTCGGTTTGGTGCCTACTGGGTGCCCTGCAGTTGTGGCTTTGGTGTGTCTTGGGCTGCGTCCTATGAACGTTGCCGTTTTCTATGCACACCGATATATTAAGTTATTAAATGCCAAATGCTGTATTTCTTTTCTAAAAAGGGTGGGTTCACACACAAGAAGATGCATTTTTTAGCTCACCTGAGCTAGCCCAGGGTGAGCTTTTAGGATCGTTGAATGTCCGTCGTCCGTTAATAGTCTAGAGGTCACATTTTTGCCTCAATCATCATCAAACACACCAGGATGCTAATCTAGGTAATAGCTGGGATGAGTTCGAAGATGGGTCATCTCGGATGTAAAAGTAGGTCACAGGAGTTAAAAATAGAAAAACCTTGTTAACACTCTAGCGGTCATATTTTTACATCAATCATCATGAAACTTTGTCATGATGGTTGTCTAAGTAATAGCTAGAACGACTTCGAACATGGGTTATCTCGGATGAAAATCACGGTCACAGGAGCTAAAAATAGAAAAACCTTGTCAACACTCTAGTGGTCACATTTTTGACTCAATTATCATCAAACTTGGTCAGGATGCTTGCCTAGGTTATTCCTCGGATAAGTTTAAACATGGGTAATTTCGAGTGAAAAACTAGGTTACATGAGCTAAAAATAGAAAAATCATGTTTACACTCTAGTGGCTACTGTTTTGATCCCAATATCCTGGAAATTGGTTTAAAAGTTTGTTTTGATGATTTCTAGGTATGGATCACCTGGGGTCAAAAACTAGGTCACACTGCCAAAATATGTAAAAACCTTGTTAACACTCTAGTGGTCACATTTTTTACTTAATTATCATCAAACTTGGTCAAGATGCTTGTCTAGGTAATTGCTCGAATGACTTCAAACAGGGGTCATCTCGGATATATAGCTAGGTCACAGGAGCTTAAAATAGAAAAACCTTGTTAACAGTCTAGTGGCTACTGTTTTAATCCAAGTATCCTGGAAATTGGTCTGAAAGTAAGTTTTGATGATTTCTAGGTTAACTTCGAATATGGGTCACCTGGGGTCAAAAAGTAGGTCACACCCCAAAATATCGAAAACCTTGTTAACACTCTAAAAGTCATATTTTTGACTCATTTATCATCAAACTTGGTCAGGGTGCTTGTCTAGGTATGTGCTCAAATGAGTTCTAACATGGGTCATCTCGGATGAAAAACTAGGCCGCAGGAGCTAAAAAAATATTGTTAACACTCTAGTGGCTACTGTTTTGATCCAAGTACCCTGGAATATGGTATGAAAGTTTGTTTTGATGATTTCTAGGTCAAGGTTGGATATGGGTCACCTGGGGTCAAAAACTAGGTCACACTGCTCAAATATGGATAATCCTTGTTAACACTCTAGTGGTCACATTTTTGACTCAATTGTCATGAAACTTGTTCAGAATGCTTGTCTAGGTAATTGATGAATTTGATGGGTCAGGTTAGCGATCTAGGGCCATCTTGGCCCTCTTTTTTTGTTGTATTTTTCTTTTGTTCGTTTTGTCAGATTATGATTTTCTTTCTTAATTTATATCTGAGATATGTAATTAAATAAACATTAAAGTTTATTGTATAGCAAAACCAATTTAAATTATAATAATCTGACATTAGCATAATAAGCATTATTTTTATGTCGCACAAATGTTAAGAATAGTCTTTAGATAATCATTTTTAAAAACCTTTTGATGCCCCGATTACATTTGACAAAATATGACGGCTTTCTTAACCCCACACACTTATTTGGTACCTGCCTAAATAAACAAAAAATAATGAATGCATTTTTACATTGATTTATTTGTGGTTTTTCAAGTTTTACTTTTCAGTAAGGGAAATATGAAATAAGTGAAACTTTTCTACAGATATAAAAACATAATTGTTTTTGTATAAAAGCACTACAAATGTTGAGCTTTGATTGTCAATATTTTTCAAATTAGATGGCAAACTTTTATATTTTTTTTTGTATTTATGTCCAGAATAAAGTTAACATTTAAAAACATTAGTTTAAAACGCCTTTCGGAACAGTATCAACTATACATCTAATTCCTTAAAGACGATGATGTAAAATTCATTTGAGGTTAAATAAGTCATTGATCGACATAAAATCAGTATTATTAGATTATGTAAATATCACTCTGGCCAAAGCTTTAACAGAAGCCAGTGATGGCGCAGATTAAAAATTTACTGAGTACTACAGGTAGGTTAAAAACTTGTTTGGCATATTGATATTACAAAAAAAAGGACAATCTAATTGCAATAAACTTACTGTACTTTTGACTGAAGTTATTATAACATTATTTTATATTCATTTTTTCAAGTTATTGAATTTTTGTGTTTTCTTAAAAGCTGTAAAAATGATTGTTTTCTTGCTCAGAATATCTCAAGCTTGCACAAAATGAATGAATTTATCACTAAGAGTTAGTGTTACGCAAAGCAAAATATCTACCCAGTATGTCTTTTCTTAAAAAAATGTAACAGGCGTCCAAACTGACTTGGTCAAACAGAAAATGCTGCCGTTGTAGGCAATATTTAAAAAAACAGACTCACTTAATAAAAATCTCAACATGGCAAAATTGAACTTTTGCAGGAGCTTGTTTGCAAGCTACCGTCCACGCCGCTAGCACCGACTGTAGCAGAATTCAACATTTAACATGAACTGGTAAATTCTGAACTTAGAAACATCCGCGGATGTGTTCATATATGGCGGTCATCATGGAAACTTCTATGTGACACGTTAGTGACATTACATTAAAAAGCGGCATACGGTCTCCAAATAAAGAATTGCATGTTTCATTAACGTGAAAACAATGGGCGAAACTTAATAAAAAGGAAATTTTTGAAAGGTCATCAGAGATTATAAAGTCTGCATATCATAGATATAAGATGTTAAAAAGCAAAGTTTAAAAAGCAGACAAAATATCCTGAGGGTGATTAAACAGTCTTCAGGTGAGGAATATTAAAATTGCTAACACTCTAGCAAAAGTTGAAAATGTTTTGTTAATTTATCTTTATCTTGCGTACTAATTAAAATTAAGATATTAAACTATCGTGTGTAAAATAATACGGACGATGCATCGAAAAAAAGCTGTTTATTGACTGAATCTTAAATAGGCAATTCTTAAAAAGGAAACTGGTAAATGTCAAGTAAAGAAGAAAACACTTTGTTACAAACACTATCGCTTCATGAAAGGCAAAAAACATATATTGCTTTCCCTGACTGTGATTTTTGCTCTTTGAAATAATATAAACTTTTAACTGAAAAGGCAGATAGCAGGAAAGCGTGTAAGTGGCTCAAAATGTTTGTATTATCATATTCAAACTCAGTTAAAAAAATTTATAACAAAGTTATCATTCTGGCTTAATATCCATGTAACTGTAACAAAAGCCTGTAAACTTTTATTTAAGATGAAGAGGTTATCAATGCTGTAGGTCCACAGAAAAAGTGTTGTTTCTTTTTACACAAAGTAAAACGTTATTCAAAATTAAGCGAAGTCCATAAATTCAAAACAATTTCCATTGTAAGAAAATTTGAATAACATCTCCTTTTTTAACTGAATAGAGACTGTCACAAATGACCATGCACACATGCATTAATATAGGAACTTTATTTTCCTTGAGTTCATATCTCTTTTTATTTTCAATTCTGTGATAGTTAATATTTGCTTGTCTTGTACCTATGAGCCAATCAAACGTTAATTAGATACACCTACATCATCAAAATTAACATTTGAGATATTTTTTGAACAAAAACAACCATTTCCATGGATCTTTCCCCAAAGCTGATGTCAATGTTAACCCTTTCAGCACTGGAGAAAAAAATATTTCAAAATTACTTGACTGTATCTTCAGTCAATGAAAAGTTAGATCTTAGCAGCAATAAAAAGTCCTTATTTTGCATCTAACCATCCTCACCGCTAATCACTGGTCCCGGTAATACAGTGTTGGGTCGGTTTGTTGCAGTTGTGGAGCATCTTGTCGCAGAAGAAAAATATTTCTTCTAGTTCATATTTCGCGGTCATCGATCAGTTTAATCCCGAGTAAACATTAATGTTTTAACGTTTTTTAATGAAAACACCTAGGTAGACTTAAACTCACACATGTCCTTATTCATCTCATCACAAGCATATTTTTGCAATTCTTTGCCTTTTACACGATGAGAGGGCACCGCTTTAAAAACCGAAATTGTTTGTACAAAACGACCCCTTTGTACATCAGCATCGCGTTGTATTATGATACTTTCACATATCAACCACTAATTGTATGATTTAGGGGTCATTTGTCACTAACTTAAATAAAGAAGTGGCCGTAATCAAGTAAAAGACGGATGAAAGTACGTTGTGTAAAGTTTAACGCTCAAAGCAATCATTTGTTGAATTTGGGCCAACCATTTTGGAATCTTATCCTATGCCATCTTCGTTGTAACAATTTTGTCTATTCTTTTGTACATATAAAAAAACATTCATCGGATATCAAACTTTGATTTAACACTAGCAATTGGTGTGTATCGTGAACCAAATCTGGCGACTTAAGCTACATATTTCAAAAGTAGATAACTTATAAATAATTTCAATAATTATCAAACGATTAAGTGTTAAACATAGAATAGAGAGAAATAAGAATCTCCAAAGAAAGCCCAACACGGCAAAATTGAAATTCTCTGTTTGATTGTGTTCTGTTCATGGGACTGTACTGGAAAGTGCAAAGTACCGTCCACGCCCCTAGCACCGGTTAAAGCAGTATTCAACATGTAACATGAATTGGTAAAATTTGGAATTTTGTAACTCTATAATGCGAAGTCAATTTTCAAGACTTAAGAATTAAAAATACAGAAGACATAAAGAACATTTGGTTATGATACAACAAGTTTACCCCTAAAAAGTAACTTCGAGGCATGGGCTATTTTTCGTCATTATTAGGTTATATGTTCCGAAGCCTAGTTTTTTAGCAAAGGATATTTAAAATGTGCTCTCAGATGTAAATCTATGTAAAGTTTGGTGGAGTCATATTCGACCCTGGTTGACAAAAACTTTATACAACGTTTTGCAGAAGTCTTCTAGAGTTAGGGGGAAAAATTTAAAAATACCCGAGCAAATTTTAAATGGGAAACGAGGGAGTTTAACACAAGGGCTTTCCCAATTTTTTAATTTTGTATAAATCTGGTTTATAAAGGGGGCTCAAATTTTCTGTTTTTTACATTTTTCTTTGATTAAAAAAAAATTTTTTTTTTAGCCGCGTTTTTAGATATTACCAAAGTTCACAGGAATCATGATCCTTTTGGGGGCCCCTCAAAAAGTAAAAAAAAAACCCTCAAGTCTTTTTCACCAAAAAATGCCACAGGGTTTTAAAAAACCCAAAAAAAAAATATTTCACTAAGATTTAAAGGGCTTAAAATATTCTTTTAAGGTTTAAAAATTTCCCAAGGGGTTAAGATATTAACCAACCTTTAGACTTGGTCACTTGGAATAAATTGACAAAAAATAGAAAAAACCCTTTTTAAACCTTTTTGGTGTGTGAAAAAATTTTTAAAAAAATTTTTATTAAAATTTTCCCCCAAACCCCAAAAATTTTTTTGTTTCTTAAAATTTTCCCAAAACGTGGGACAATTCCAAAAATTTTTTTAACAAAAAAAAAAAACCCCAAAGGCTTGTTATGGTTCAAAAAAATTAGGGCCGGAAAAAAATTTTTTGCAATAATTTTCAACGGGAAAAGAAAAGGGCCCAACCCCCCGAAAATTAATTTAAAAGTTTTAAAAAAAAAAATCCCCCGGGAAGGGAAAATTTAATTAGCGCGGGCCCCCTGAAAAAAAATGTTTTAAAAAACATTTTAAAGTTTTTTGAAATTTTTTCAAAATTTTTTTATTTTTCCAAAAAAAAAGGAAAATTTTGTTTAATTTTCCTTCCCCCATTTTTTTGAAATGAAAAAAAATAAAAACTTTTTTAAAACGTGCTTATGGTATTTTTCTTTATTTCGACATTGGTCTTATGTCAGAAATATGCCAGATTATTGCGAAACCATAATGTTAATTACATTGTACTATAAACATTTTCTAATTATTATTTATTCCAAAACAGTTCATTTAAGAAATCGAAACTTCTTTTCGGCCCTTTCCACCAGTCTTCAGATACGGACATAGAACACAATACACTGAGCTGAATTTCTAAACGACCATCATATATTTTACAGAATTTAAACAAAACAAATTAGATTTAGCTTTATTTTTTTATTCCATGATATGATAGTATTTTATTCCAAATATATTTCATCTGACCCTGGGTGTAAAAAGTACATGCTTTTTCAGGGATTTCCATGGAAAATAGGGGCTGGAGTATTGGAACAATATTTTCTTGGACTTTATTCCATGCTTTTCCATGAACATGGAGTACTGGATATTGGATCAAAAGTATGGATTTTTTCAGGGTATTCCGTGCGTCTGCCAACCATTTCACCAATGGAAATAGTCCAGCCTTGATGGAATAACATGGAAAAAAATCCAGCCTAATTCCAGCATCCCTGAATGTTCTGAAAATGTAAAATTCCTGGGACGGAATTCAGCACAGGAATGTTTGTTAATGTTCGTCTTCTGTCTTGCTTCGACGGGCCCTTGTAGGTAATTTTCTTGTTGCTCTGTCTTCCTTTAAGACATTGAGTACTTTTGTTATGGTCATTTGGTTTACTTTTATATGTTTCTACATGATCATTTTTGTGTTTTACTTATTTAACCTTTTGTAACCATAACGCCTGTTAGAATTTCACTTGGCGGGGATTCATTTTATTTACACGGTCTCGTTTAAAGGAACATGGTGGGGCTAAGAGCGAGGTTTGGTGCACCATTAACCGGTTAAAACTCTCAAGCTGTCACATTATTATGCTGCTGACCGTTCCAAGGCGGCGCCCCTCTGTGTTCCTCAAACGTATGTCTATGTTGTTTCATACTGATTTGGTGACACTTTTCCTTGTGTCCCTTGTTGTTTTCTCGTCTACGGTAAGTATCTTTCCCTTTGCCTCTAGTTTTTATTTCTTTGATTAACCCCCTCCCCCGGTCTCCGGTCCCCTTCCCATGTGCCCTTTGACTTTGTGGGCCTATTATTCAATCATTTATTTGTTTTTTTAAATTCCTTATCAGTTACAAATTATGTATCATTTTAGTGATTTAACTGTCCGTGCCCTATCCTGTTTTGTTTGGGGTCCGCCTGGGCTCCTTGCCACTGGTTCTTGTTGCTGGGTCGTATGGGGGTTGCGTTCATTGAATGCCACCTGTCCTTGTTTATCTTGTTTATCATATTTTAAGTTTTATAATTACCTGAATCTGTTTTATATCTCATTCTGATTGTAATCATACCAATACTTAAACACTTTAAAATCTTAAACAAATCCTTATCTCCAAAATTGCTAAGATATCAAGTACATCCTCTGTTATGTGCTGATTCAGATATCTTAGAATTCAATTTACAACTGTATAACTGGTCAGGTCCATCATTATGTAAAACAGGGTTAATCTACTCATCATTTTAACTTTCATTCATTGAGCGTAAAAGAAAATATCAAATAACTTATAGATATATGGATTTTAAAAATCATTACAAATTTTTGTACAAGAAATATTGCAATGTCCTTCTAGACACATTCTGCATATGAAATTTATAATGTTATCTCTCCCCAAAATAATCACATGGAACAGCCTGATCTGTCGGAATGACCAGCCAGTAATTTAGTCACGCAGAGATGGTGGGAAAAATGCTGGTCATTCAGTTTTATCAGAACTCTGATCTGTGTAGTGTAAAATCTCAGTGGATGTAGTATTTATTTACCTAAATAAAAGCAATATATATTGGTCTATTTTATATAGAATATATATGAGATTGTTTCATGCACTGTTTTTGTTTTGTTTGTTTTGTGCTTATTTATTTATTTATTTATTGTTTGTTTGTTATACAAATATACAAAAAACATGAATTCCTAGAATTTAAAAATGGCAAGCAATGCAATCCCATCTTGATTATTAGTGTCTGAATGATTGAATCACAGACTTTAATTAATTTGTAATTCAACTTACAGCCTTTATTTAAATGGATATTTTTTCATTGTACATAACTTCATGTAGATTTATTAAATAATAATATATACTTAACAATCAAATTTTTTACTTTTAGCATTGACATTTTTTTGAGATACCCTTTTCTCCATGAATTTCTATGGAATTCCATGCTTTTCCATAGTTTTCCAGGGTTTACCAGCCTCTCATCCAGGCTTACCCTGGAAAATCTACACCGGGGACATAAATATATGTTTTAATCAGAGACATTTAAAGAAATTAAACGCCCCTGAGAGCGGAAAATAACATTCATTTGTCTTTCATCTTATTTAGATTAACATTCAATAGGTCGTGTGTCCTCCGGCAGCGGCAATAACGGCATGACGGGCCTTGACCTCATGGATATTTAATGAAATATTTGAAAGATTACTGCTAGGGGAAATTGCAGCCTATACAAACTTTCCGTTTAGGTCTGCAAAATTTTAACTGTTGTTGCCAGGCTCTTTTTCCCGTCTTTTGAAGATCCCAAATTTTTTTGATAGGATTTAATCCGGACTTCTTGCAGGTTCATTATAGAGTCTTTACATTATTGGGCAGGAAACATAGTCCATGGTTACCTCTAGCAACATTGACAGAGCTCATTATCCTGGGATAAAAATCATTCCCACGATTTCGTGCGAACGTGTGAAATAAAGAATTGCCTGGAATGACGTCTGTTTGATATCTTCATGCATTTAGATTGCCTGGAAAAAAGGGATGATTGGAGTCTTTGTGTACATAGATTTACACCAGACCACATCATTATAGAGCCACATCCGAATTGATCAGCCTGAAATAAGCATGCTTCAGAGTTTCGCTAACCTCGTCGCCTATACACACGATCACGTCCATCAGGTCCGCGAAGTTTAATTCTGGTCTCATCAACGAACAAGACGTTGGCCCAGTCAGCTCTTGTGAACCTCAAATGTCGTCTTGTCCAAGCCAATCTAGCCTGTCTGTATATTGCAGTAAGAGTTGGGACTTTCCTTGGGCGACGCGGCTTTAAAACGATTTCTTACTGTCTGGGGATGAATAGGACGATTATGTATGCCAAGTGTGTTTGCTTGCTGTTTTTGTTGCTGTTTTTGTTGCTACCGTTAGTAGTCCTTTTAGTTAAGATTGTGTTTTGGGTCAATGGGTTCAAGGTCAATGTCTTGCATTTATAGATATTAGACAAAGATTAATTGGTAAGTTGAATAGTTTTCCAGTTCATCACAAGGCGAAGCAATGACTTGCTAAACAACTGTGAACAAAACGTAATAAAATTGGTTGTGTTTTTCCAGCTGGACATATTTTCTGGACAATATGGGGCTTATAAACACGAATGTTTCGGTGTTATACAATTTAATTGTATCAGTGCACAAGTCTTGAATAATATTTCCGCAATTTTCGTCTGGTTTCTATAAAAAATCAAAGGGCTGCAAGCTCTGTGGTATTTTCTGATTTTTGCAATCTAAATCGTACTGACTATCTGTATGTATTTTCCTATATAGGTTTATGTTTATTTTATTTCACGCGTTTCGTAGTATAGCGTGAAATATTTGTCTAAACGCGTAACGTATTACAAAGGGTGATAAATTTGATATTGGTCAGTGTGTATTTTGCACGGGTTTTTCATTGAAGCATACATGTATTTGTGTGTACATATAATAGTTGTGTAATTAGATACTGGTCATTCTACCATTCTACTCCGAACAAGTCAAATCTTAACTTCATAGTATGTGTTAATTTTGTTTCTTTTAAAAGAAAAAGAAGAAGAGAGCAATTAGTATTAAATTAAAAAAAAGTAGATATGTCTACAAATTTTGAAAGTATTTAGACTTTCAAATTTTGTTTAAGGAAGTTTGTTTCTGTGACGTATTTAACGTTTGCATTTTTCTTAGATACAAAGGTCATTATTTTTGCAGAAGTGTTTTTCAGTATTTTATTTATAAAATATTTTGTGAATAACTTCTTGTCTTTAAATAATCATGATTTAATCAATTTCATATTTGATATTATTTGATAATAGCAATAAGAATGCGGTCTAACATTCAGCGATCTGTCATTGACAAACTTACACAGGTTTCTCAGAGAAATTTCATCAAAAGAAAAGAATAATATGTTTTGATCTCTGTGTTTTTCCTGGGCGAGACAGTTCGCGTCTGCGTGCCTTTGATTTTTTCAAACCGATTTTTTATTTATTTTTATTTTATTATTGTTATTAAAGTGGATTATAGAGGCAAGAGACGTATGCTATTATAATTTGTGTGGCCAACATACTATATAAAACTTGAATGATCTATGAAACGAAAACATAATTATTCTGATATTCTTAATTCATGTTTTATTCGACTGCTATTTCGCCTGAATAAACACGCACGTCTGGTCATGCAATCTGAGTTTGTTGTATTTTTATTTAGTGTAGCATAGACTATACTATAATTCATCTTACGCAGCGACTGCGTTAAGATTTTTTTCTATAACAGTTTGAGATTGATACATATGGAATTTTGCATGACTAGAGTTGCATCAAAAATCATTTTTTATGACAGCCACACTTTATCCTTGCATATCGTGGCTATTCCTTAAAAAAGACACTTAAAAAAAGTTGCCTCGACTAGGATTTGAACCTTAGGCCTCTCACACCCTAAACGAGCGCGATACGAGCGCGATACCCCTGCACCACGGTAATACGTAATATGTAGCCTGAATAAAAACAAATACATTGTAATTCTAAATTGAGAATTTCCATTTCGTGTTTGTAATCCTTATCAATTTCGAGGTATTTTGTTCACGATAAACCTGTTTAACACTGATAAAAATAATTTAGCGAAAATTTTCTCGCCAAAACAGTCCGACATGTATATATTCCACTACTCGGCAGTCAGATTTATTTGTATACTACGCCCTGGAGTATTCAGTAATCGACATAGCTAAAAATAGCATTTTCATTGATTAAAATGATATTCATCCGCGAAATTTGTGATTGTAACCTCATATTTTTATTGACTAATCTTAACTTTCAATGCACTGTAATTCGTTAAATGCCTACATTAACAATTATTCTGTCTTTTAAATTGCTGGTTTTAAGCAACTTTGCGTTGTTTGGTCTGTTAGGAAATTTTGTGTTAGACCGTGGATGTTAGCTATGTATTTACTGATCATGCGATCAGAAAATACAAAAACGTTAAACAAGACGTTAAAGGATTGCACCTCAAGGTTTATTATTTACTGCTTTAATCTATCCTACGTCAAATTTGCTTTAATTTATCCTACGTCAAATTTGAATATTGGTTACCTGGGGAAAAATACTAGGTCAAACAGCCCAAATATGGAAAATCCTTGTGAACACTCTAGGGGCTACTGTTTTAGTCCAAATATCCGGGATATTGGTCAGAAAGGTTGCTTTGATGATTTCTAGATTGAACCATTTTAAGATAAAATATGTGTCAGTTGGGGTAAAAAACTAGGCCACACAGCCCCCATATGGAAAAACGTTTTTAACACTCTAGGGGACATTGTTCCAGTCCAAATATCCTGGAAATTTGGACTGAGCCTTCATAATGACGTGAGCCAAATAAGAGATATCATGGCCCACCTTTTGTTTTTAATTGTAATTGTGATTTGCGTTGACATCAACATTTACCTTCAATGGTTTTGAATGTGACCGTAATAACAAATGTATTACCTTTTTTAAACAATTAATCTCAAATTAACGATTTGTAACGCGATTTGATTTTCTTGTTGCTATGGTTTTATTTAACGCATCGAGTATTTTTCTAATAGTTTTCGTATGGTCATTGTGTTGTATATTTTTTATCCGTATTTAAATTATCATATTGTCCTTTAGTTATTGACAATGGACAATTCTAAGAATTTAACTTGGCGCTGAATTATTTTATTAACCCTTTCTCGCAAAATAGAACATATTTGGGCTAAAAACGAGGTGTTTCTCGTTTACAACCAGGTAAAACTTTGCCTTTTATAGTTCCAAGGCGGTTCCTATGCGTTCACCTTAAGTCACATGTGCTTATGTCTTTATTATTGTGACATGATCTGTATGGTGACACCTTCTATGATGTCATATGTTGTAAATTGTTTTCAGCGGTTTTAGCAGCATTAAACTTTAAGTTTCATTCATGGACCATTTTCTGCTTACCAAATCCTTGTCTCGTTAGTCCTCAAAAAAGACCTTTTTATTGATAGCTGTCACAGTTTTTGGCATGCCCCTCCATTTCAATTTGCTGCCTTTGTCATCTCCAATATTTTGGTTCGGTACATTTCTGGGTGCCGTTCAAGTGTGGTTGGGTTGCGTCGAGGCTTTGTTCTGTTTATGTCACCTTTCATTATTGATATTCTTCTCATTTTTTGAGTTATCATCGCTACTTGATAAAAAAAATTCAGCTGTGAGCACTTAAAAATCAAGAAATCCTCCCATGCTTTGTTCTGCTTTTATTTGGTAGAACTACACCAAAGATATAATATTGTCTCTTGTAAAGACTTATAAAGAGTATAATTTAAAATAAAACTTAAATATAGTTATAATATAGTTAGTGTGCATTGAAGTACCCTTATATGTTTAATATGATGTTGGAAAGTTCAGTCTAGTTGACAAATTATTATCTCACGTGTATATGAATGTAATACGGTATTATACAAAACAAATACACGTGTAAGCTGGCATTGATACTATGAATCAGTAAAATAGGTCATTTATGTCTTTTCTTCTTTTGCATCTGTTTTATATATAAGAAAATAATTTAAATAGTGTTAGCTGACAACTAGTCATAAATCCCAAAAAACAACACTGCAGGGAGAATACACATATAAACGCCATCTCAATTTCTTGTTGTGTGCGTGTGTCCAATAATGAATCAGTTACGAGAGTGTGTAAAATAAAAAGAAGAAATCGCTGCGATTTCACATGTAATGTTAAGTCATTCGCAGTACTTCATCAAGAAACGACAAATCATTAACTTAAATATCAATCTGTCTGCGCCCTTTAAATGAGTTGAATTGTATCATATTTCTTAGTCTCTCTTGTAATGAATGTAAAAAATAAATAATGTATTGAAAGATTAATGGCGTGTAAACGTGTCAATCGAAAAAATCATTTGTAGCTACTTTAATTTGTTTCGCCTGATCAAGCAACTAATGTATGAAGGGATTTCAGTAATTCCCCTTTGAATTTTCAATTGAAATAAAGGCTAAAGCATAGATATTGTGTGTATTATTGCATATTCAGTCACTACCAAGTTCATTTAAATAATGATTGACCTTGCGTAGAGTCTTTTTTGAAATACCTTTTCTTGAAATGCAATGCCTAAATGTCAAGTATTCGTTATGTATCGTCATCGTCTAATAAGCCCCCTCAATAATTAACGAAATCTGATTATATATCAGTTGACCAAGATGGTTCTACTTGAAGACCTATTTCTCTTTTTTCAAGCTTTTTAAAACATATACACAATAAAGTATTATGTACTGCAAATGTTTATACGCATTATAAGTATTCATTAAATGTATGCATTCACTTTTTATTGAAAAAGATTGACTTAGACTTTATGGAAAATAAATTTCTAATTGCCCCTTTTTATTTAAATGAGGTGTAAATTCGGTAATATCTTTTTAAATAATGCTTTTTGGAACTTACAATATTCATAAATCTCCATTTGAGCGTCATTTTTATGATTAAATACATTAAAAAATTAAGTTATAGGATCATTAAATTGTTATCTTTAGAACAAAAGATAATGTGGACGTGTTTATGTTTTATCATTATTTATATCACCATCGATTATTGTTTTACCAAAATTCAACAGAACGGATGTAATTGTTATCCCAGACTACAATAAATAATATCAAATTTAGTTTTGAATTCTTTTACTAGATATTTATTTTTATTAATCACATAAAATGATTATTGAATCATTTTCTCTTTAAAAAGGTTATTTTTGTATTAAATGAATTAGAATAATGAAGTCTTAATCTACGTTATTTGACAGAAACACAGAATATGTAATGTATCGAAATCATAAACATAAATTGTTTATATATAATAAGAAGTGTTTAAAGCAGTTAAATAACTTGTACGTTTCATCATTTACAGATGTGGCTATTACAGATGTAATAAATCAAGAAGTAAACAAAATGGCAACCGGAGGTCAGCCACAGACGCTAGATAACCGTATATTTTTGTTTCGGTTACAAATACTAGTCATTGATGGTGGCCTCCTGGTATTGAGAAATATACTGGACCAGTCCTTGACATCTCAATGCATAACGTTCAGTGCGTGCTTGAATCAAGAAAAGTCAACAATAACACGTTTGAAAAGCCGCGGCGTTATAACCCAGATCCAATTTGACGTGTTGTTTCCAGCGGGTGGTAAAGTCCCAACTTCGTCAGATTTGGACATCACGCTTATTATTTGTCTTCTTAGAAGCCTGAAATGTTTTGGATTAAATAAAAAATTTGACTGGGGGGCAACACCAGCACCAACCGATGTAACAGTGGAAGCAGACATATGTCGGTTAAAGAATTTCCGAAATAAAGTAAGTATATTCGAAATGCAAATTTATAAATTCATGCCTTGGCAATACAGAAGAATAAAAGTAAATGTATATATTGGCAATATAAATATCTACGTATTTTAAAAGTAATGAAATTCTGCCAAACTTTAACTTAAATATAATTTAATCAATCATCATACTTAAAACATGTAATAGTACAACTTCTAATATTGTCTAGACAAGAACTAATTCGGTGTGTTGCATATCTTTATAGTAGCTGTGCAGTCGTACTGTAAAGGTTAAAACATGTGCATCTTAAACAAGAATTTGAATTTTTTATCCTACATTTCCGATGCATTTTTTTTTCCGAACTATCATTACTTTCATGAAAAACTCCGGGCTTTTATTTTTGTCATGAAGTAATCCAACACGACATTATCCGAGGTTATATTGCTTTCATCAAATAGGCTAAAATATTGATACTTTCATAAAATAATTCAAAATAAAACTGACGTCATGAAACAATCCGAGATATAACTGACGTTAAGAAGCCATCCAAGATAAAACTGCCATCATTAAACAATCCGAGGTAATACTGCCGGCATGAAAAAATATGAGACAATCCTGTCGTGGAGAAACGATCCCAGATATTACTGCTGTCGTGAAACAATCTGAGATAATACAGCCGTCAAAAAGGAATCCGGAATATTACTGCAGTCAAGATACAATCCGAGATAATATTGCTGCCATGAATCAATCCGAGATAAAACTGCCGTCAGGAAACAATCCGAGCTTATATTCCATCATGAAACAATCCGAAATATAACTGCAGTCATGAAATAATGCAAGCTTATACTGCCGTCATTAAAAACAATCCGAGATTATACATCCTTCATGAAACAATCAGATATTATTATGCCACTATGAAAACATCCGAGATAATACTGCCGTCATGAAACAATAAAATATAATACTTCTCTCATGAAACAATCAGAGATAATAATGTCACTTTGAAAGAATCCGAGATATTACTTCCCTACTGAAACAATCCGGGATAATACTTCCCTCATGAAACAATCCGAGATAACACTGCCATCATAAAAGAATCCTAGATAATATTGACGTCAAGAAAACACTGCGTTATAAAACTGACGTCATGAAAAATTTCGAGATGATACTGCCCCTATGAAACATTCCAAGTAAATCAAAGAATCAAAGGATAATATAGCCGTTAGCATGAATATTTTTTAAATATTATCTGACATTTTGGATGAAATTTTTCGAGCTATCATTACTGTCATGAAATCCCCTAGGTGTTTTATTAATAACATGATAAAATCAATCACGACATAATACGAGGTGTTATTACTATCAGCAAATCTGCTAAGATATTACTACTATCATCAAAATAATCCAAGATAAAACTGCTATCATAAAAAATCGAGATAAAACTGCCTCCAATAAACCAGCCTAGGTAATACTTCCGTCATGAAATACAGTAACCCGAGATAAAACAGCAGTCATAAAACAAACCGAGTTAAAACTGTCGCCAAGAAACATTCCGAGATAATACTGCGTCATGAAACAATCAAAGATAATACTGCTGCCAAGAAAGAATCCGGGATAATAATGCCGGAATGAAACAATCCAAGATAATACTGCCGCCAAGAATCAATTTGAGTTAATACTGCCGTCATAAAACAATAAATAAGATAATTCTGCCGCCATGAAAAATGCGAGATATAAGTGCAGTTATTAATCAATCCGAGTTAATACTGCTGACATAGAACAGTACGAGATAATACTACCGTAAAGAAACAATCCGAGATAATACTGCCGTCAGGAAATAATCAGAGATATTTCTACCGCCATGTAACAATCCGAGCTTATATTCCATCATGAAACAATCCGAAATATAACTGCAGTAATGAAATAATGCAAGCTTATAGTGCCGTCATTAAAAACGATCCGAGATTATACATCCTTCATGAAACAATCAGATATTATTATGCCACGATGAAAACATCCGAGATAATACTGCCGTCATGAAACAATAAAATATAATACGTCTCTCATGAAACAATCAGAGATAATATTGTCACTTTGAAAGAATCCGAGATATTTGCTTCCCTACTGAAACAATCCGGGATAATACTTCCCTCATGAAACAATCCGAGATAACACTGCCATCATAAAAGAATCCTAGATAATATTGACGTCAAGAAAACACTGCGTTATAAAACTGACGTCATGAAAAATTTCGAGATGATACTGCCCCTATTGAAACATTCCAAGTAAATCAAAGAATCAAAGGATAATATAGCCGTTAGCATGAATATTTTTTAAATATTATCTGACATTTTGGATGAAATTTTTCGAGCTATCATTACTGTCATGAAATCCCCTAGGTGTTTTATTAATAACATGATAAAATCAATCACGACATAATACGAGGTGTTACTACTATCAGCAAATCTGCTAAGATATTACTACTATCATCAAAATAATCCAAGATAAAAAACTGCTATCATAAAAAAATCGAGATAAAACTGCCTCCAATAAACCAGCCTAGGTAATACTTCCGTCATGAAATACAGTAACCCCGAAATAAAACAGCAGTCATAAAACAAACCGAGTTAAACTCTCGCCAAGAAACATTCCGAGATAATACTGCGTCATGAAACAATCAAAGATAATACTGCTGCCAAGAAAGAATCCGGGATAATAATGCCGGTATGAAACAATCCAAGATAATACTGCCGCCAAGAATCAATTTGAGTTAATACTGCCGCCATAAAACAATAAATAAGATAAATCTGCCGCCATGAAAAAATGCGAGATATAAGGCAGTTATTAATCAATCCGAGTTAATACTGCTGACATAGAACAGTACGAGATAATACTACAGTAAAGAAACAATCCGAGATAATACTGCCGTCAGGAAATAATCAGAGATATTTCTACCGCAATGTAACAATCAGAGATAATACTTCCATCATGAAATAATCTGAGACATTGCTGCCGTCATGAAACAAACAGAGATATTGCTACCATCAACAAACAATCCAAGATAATACAATCTTAGATAAAACGGGGCTAAAAAACAATTCGAGATAATACTGCAGTCATGAATTTATCCAAGATAATACTTTCATCATGAAATTATTCAAGATAATACTATCGTCAAGAAACAGTTCAAGATATTATTGCTGTCATGAAACAATCAAAGATCATACTGCAGTCATTACATAATCCAAGATAACACTGCCGTCATGAATTAATCTAATATATATTCCTTTTATCATATAATAATTCGAGATATTACTGCCGTCATGAAAGAATTGGAGATTTTACTACTGTCATCAAATAATTCGGGATATAACTACAGAAATAAAATAATTCAATATATTACTGCCTACATTAAATAATCCGAGACATAAGTGCCGACATTAAAATAATCTAAGGTAATACAGCCATAAAGAAACAAGCCATGATAATAATTATTGCACTCATGTAATAATCTGAAAAATTACTGCGAACATGACAAAATCAAAGTTTATACTGCCGTTACGAAATAATCCGAGATATTTCTGCGTTATGAAACAGTCCGAGATAAAACGACCGCTTTAAAACAGTCTTAGATAATACTGCGTCATTGAAAACAGTCCGAGATAATACTGCCGTCAAGAAACAATCCGATATAATATTGCACTCATGAAATAACCCGAGATAAAAACTGCAGTCATGAAATAATCCGAGATAATACTGACGTCATGAAATATGAGACATTTTCGGATTAAAATTTTAGAGTTATCATAACTTTTATGAATAATTATGGGTTATACGAGTTAATATTTTACCATCAAAAAGGCTAATATATTACTACTATACAGTCATGAAACAAGCATATATAATACTGTTGTCATGAAATAATCCGAAATATTACTGCAGAAATCGAATCCGAGATATTTAAGCAGTAATTAAAAAATCTGAGATAATACTGCAGTCATTAAAGAATCCGAGATTATACTGCCGTCAAGAAATATATCCGAGATGATAGTGCCATCATGAAAAAGTCTGAGATAATTCTGCAGTCATGAAACAATCAGGGATATTACTGCAATCAAAAACAATCCGAGATAATACGTCCGTTATAAAAACAGTTCTAGATAAAACTGCATCATGAAACAGTCCGAGATAATACTGCAGTCATGAATTATACGAGATAATACTGTGGTCATGAAATATTCCGAGATATTACTGTTGTTATGAAATAATCCAAGGTTATACTGCCGTCATGACACATACCGAGATTTTACTACCGTCATGAAATAAATCCGGGATATAACTACAGTCATGAAATAATCCGAGATATTACTGCAGTCATGAAATAATCCGCCATATTACTGTCGTCATTAAATAATCCTAGATATAATATCGTCATGAAAAAATCCGATATAGTACTGCAGTCATGAAACAATCCGAGAATTGCTGCCGTCATAAAACAGTACGAGATATTACTGCCATCCGTCATGAAATAAATCGAGGTGTAACTACAGTCATTACATTATCCGTGATATTACTGCCTACATGAAATAATCCGAGATATTTCTGCAGTCATGAAATAATCCGACATAAAACTGCCGTCATTGAATAATCCTTGATATAATGCCGTCATGAAACAGTCCGTGAAATTGCTGCCGTCATAAAACAGTACGAGATATTACTGCATATGTAATAAATTCGAAGTATAACTACAGTCATTACATAATCCGTTGGATTATTACTGCCTTACATGAAACAATCGGTTTTGCATTACTCGTTATCGTCATTGAAATTTAATCGGAGATACTACTGCAGTCTTGAACAATCGGAGATTGTTTTGGACAGTGATATTTAGTCCCTGTGGTATGGACGTGTTAAAACCGCAAACTTTTAACATTACTTTGTAATTTCTAAATGGACTTTCGTCATGCTTTAACACAAAAGCCCTTTTGACAAAATCTTTAAACATACCATATTTAACTTGATCTTGACTAACAAATTACCTTGATCTTTAAGAACAAACGATGGGATTTAGCTTAGCTTTGCATAATTTTGTAGTAATTTTCCTTTTGTTCTTTTTCCATTAAATGTTTTACATTTTACTTGGTATGGGCTTTTAAACTTCGTGAGTATTATATCTCATTCATAAGAAGTGTATTATGATGTTCTCTACATGTCGTACTCTTTGGGTTTTATACCCTGCATTTTGTCGAAAACAAAACCTGATTAACTAAATACACGTATAAACAAATTTGGCATAATTAACATTCTATCGTTCTTATTACTGCGGACGTAAAAAGGGTCTTAAATCTATGTGTACAACAAATCTACCTTACTTTTATATTCAAAATTATCAATGTCTCCCGTGACAAAATGGTTTGTGTTGTTGTTGGTTGGTTTGTTTTTGGAAGGGGGTAGTGTGTGTTGTCTGGAGACGGGAGGAAGGATAGGGCTTGCTTTTGTTACTTTTGATTCAGTAATTTGAGCTCATATTTTCAGGTGAATCATATTGTTTTTTAATTTCAGATAAGTCATATATCAACAACGACTGCAATACAACACAATGATTTTACAGCTTGGTGGAATGATATTGAACAGGTGAGCACATTTCTCTATCATAGATATTATTGTTTATCTTTGTAACCTTTCATTTTTAAATTGAAGAAAGCGTATTATATACACGGTAAGTAATATATTCTTAAAAAAATGTAAAGAAATTTATTGGATATTAAATTCAAATTAAATGAATCATATGATATTAATAATCCATATAAACATGTAGCGTCAAACATTTATACGTATACATATTTGACGCTACACATACGTACGTCAAAACAAGCAAACAATTTCAAACGAGTCAATTCATCATGGAGACATATGAGTATTGAAATTATTTACAGCACTTCTCGCTCTATTTAAGGGCCACAATTGAGGTTTTAAAAATGACGGGACAGGGAATTATTTTTTTCGGACTATTGTTCCGTTTGTACTCTTTGGGTTTTATACCCTGCATTTTGTCGAAAACAAAGCCTGTATAACTAAATACACGTATAAACAAATTTGGCATAATTTACATTTTATCGTTCTTATTACTGCGGACGTAAAAGGGGTCTTAAATCTATGTGTACAACAAATCTACCTTACTTTTATATTCAAAATTATCAATGTCTCCCGTGACAAAATGGTTTGTGTTGTTGTTGGTTGGTTTGTTTTGGAAAGGGGGGTAGTGGGTTGTCTGGAGACGGGAGGAAGGGTGGGGCTTGCTTTTGTTACTTTTGATTCAGTAATTTGAGCTCATATTTTAGGTGAATCATATTGTTTTTTATTTCAGATAAGTCATATATCAACAACGACTGCAATACAACAAAATGATTTTACAGCTTGGTGGAATGATATTGAACAGGTGAGTACATTTCTCTATCATAGTATTATTGTTATCTTTGTAACCTTTCATTTTTAAACTAAGAAAGCGTATTATATACGGTAAGTAATATATTCTTAAAAAATGTAAAAAAATTTATTGGATATTAAATTCAAATTAAATGAATCATATGATATTATAATCCATATAAACATGTAGCGTCAAACATTTATACGTATACATGTTTGACGCTACACATACGTACGTCAAAACAAGCAAACAATTTCAAACGAGTCAATTCATCATGGAGACATATGAGTATTGAAATTATTTACAGCACTTTTCGCTCTATTTAAGGGACACAATTGAGGTTTTAAAAATGACGGGACAGGGAATATTTTTTCGGACTATTGTTCCGTTTGAAGTAGGTCGCTGTTGCTTCTAGAACGATTATTCTAACAGTGAAAAACGACTAAATATTGAAAAATGCAACGCAAAAAAGCAAATTTCAATTTTGAGCTTACCTCTCTGAGGTGATTTCTGTCAAAATGTCCATTTTGATTTATGTAGGAATTTCAAATTTTACATTTTAGACTTTACATCCACAGTGAAGATAATTTAATTGGAAAATAATTTTTGTAAATTTGGAAATCTCTTACACTATGTAAATTATTTTGACTTATCTCTGCGAAAGCTTGATGTATTTAGACTTAAAATAAAAACATTGACACTTTGAAGTATCAGTACTTTAAGAGCGTCACGATTTTGGGGTGTCAAGTGCATTTAGTTCTTCACAATTTTCAGGTGTTAACCCTTTACCTCATATATACGCGAGACAACGCACTTTCGACTCTCCCCCCTCTTTTATGCCTCAAACAGTGAAAAATGTCCTATTTGGGCCCCAAACACATGTTTTCGTTTGAGAAATGTGGCTAAAAAGTGAGCACTTTTTACGGCGCTGCCCCCCCCCCTCCTCCCATCCAAAAGATACATCAGGGGGATGAGCCTCTTTTTGTTTCGGGGGTTTGAAGGGGGGCGGTAGTCCCCCTCATCGCCAAGAAAATTTTGGACTTGTGAGAGGCTAAAATTGAACCCAGGTCGATCATAACGTAACGTGTTACCAACGCTGAAAAGCCTTTCACTCTATCTCAATCCCTTGAGAAGTTGCAGCACTTTGAAATAAATTTTGATGGAAAAAATCAGGACAAAATAGTGATTTTTGGCAATTTTGAGACATCCCCTCGTTGTTATGGTAACAGGAAACTTAAGACTGAGCATGTCGTTACAAAAACGATGGTCCAGTCAACATTTGTGCCAAGTTTGATTAGTTGAAGCATTTTTCATGGTTTCATAGCAGTTTGAACATGTAACAGGAGGCTTTTCAATGAAAACGGCCATTTTCACAATATGCTCATGAAGGAAAGGGTTAAGTACTTTCAGTATTTCTCGATTTTCATGTGTCAAGTATTTTCAGTGTTTCACGATTTTCAGGTGTCAAGTACTTACAATGTTTCGCAATTTTCAAGAATCAGTCCTTTGAGTGAGTCACGATTATTAAATGTCAAGTGCTTTTAGTGTTTCACGATTTTCAGGTGTCAAGTAAATTTAGTGGTTTACGACTTTCAGTGTTTGACTAAGTTTCGATTTACAGTTATTTCAGTGCGATACAATTTACAAGTATCAGTGATTCCAGTTCTTCATAATTTTCAAGTACAAATTATTTCAGTACGTCACAATTTTCGATAATTTCATTGCTCTATAGTGTTTAACAATTTTCAGGTTTCCCGTTCATTCAGTGCTTCTCAATTTTCAGGATTCAAGTAATTTTAAAAATCACGATTTAAGGGTTTCATTTAGTATCTACAGTGCGTAGGTTTTTTTTAAGTTTTAAGTACTTTTGATGTTCCTAGTAATTACAGTGCTTCCAAATTTCCAGGTTTTCCAGTACTTTCAGTAATTAAATATTTCATGTTCCCGGTACATTCAGTGCTTCACAATTTATAGGTTTTCTAGTACTTTGAGTGATTCAATGGGATAGCTTAGATATTTTACAGCAAACATAGTTAAGAAGACGTCCCTGGTGTTAAAACTTGCCACACCTCGGGGGTCATGGATTTTCCTTACTGGGGCTTGAATTTAATATCAACAAGTGGATCATCAATCGTGACTTTACAATCATCAATGACGATTTCAGAAGCCGATATGACCTTTGTGATATCAGTAAAAGATTAAGATGTAATAGCTCTTTTTAATTGATAGTAAACAGTGTTAATCAAGAGCCTTTATAATAAGTAGATCCACCATGACTCTTGTTCAGTAAATTTTGACTTTCATGTCTAATACTTTCATAAACAGATAAATTGTTGGGTCAACATCTTCGATAAACACTTATAAAGATCATCAAACATTGGAACTTAAATGATAAAGTTATTCATTTCCGGTTTTAGATACTTGTTCGTCGATGTTCTCCAGCTTTGAATATTCAGCAAACAATCGGCGAATTCAAAACTTGCCCTCTTGATCTGGAAGAAGAGAGAAGGATACAGAAAGAAATAAAAAAGTGGAAGGATTATGAAGACGAAGTTGACCGCCTAAAACAGGAAATGACAGACGTGAGAAAAAAAGTAACTGACGTGAAGAAAGACCTTGAAGACATAAAGGAAAATGTAACTGATGTGAAGAAAGTGAAGAAAGACCTTGAATACGTAAAGGAAAGTGATACTGCAATGAAGAGAAACCTTGAAGACATAAAGGCAAATGTAACTAACGTGAAGAAAGGCCTAGAGGATGTAAAAGAAAATGATACTGCAGTGAAGAGAAACATTGAAGGCATAAAGGAAAATGTAACTGAAGTGAAGAGAGACATTGATGAGATCAAAAGACGGCAAGGGACAGGTTTGTTACTTTTTAAGCTTAAATATTTTATTGTTTAATGAACTGTTTATTATTGAGATATCTTTAGAAAGGCTGGGAAAATAATATACTAGAATACTAACAAATACTATGGATTTTCATGTCAACAGCAATAATCTTATAAATCAATGAATACAAACATGTACTTCTTTAACGTTTTGATCCTGACGTTTCAAATTTGTGATAAGTATCAACTCGTTTATGTTTTCGTAAATTGCTTTGACAAACTTCACAAATCTCCGCTTGTCGGTTTGATATGGTAGATAATTCCGTTTCCAGACCATTGCCATTGACAGAATATAACAATATAACATTGTTTAAGTAAAACGAAAATTGTCTCTTTTGAAGATTATAACCGATTCCTTCCACTTTGCAAATATAACAAATTTAATATCTTCCTGTTAATATTAAATGTAAATCTACAATATTTCTAGGTTTTAAGTCACAAGCAACTTCAAGAAAATCTGAAAATGTGCCGCAGTATCTATCAATGTAACCGAAATTTCATAACATTTGTGTCTAATTTGCACATCAATCAATCCCGTGATAAATAACTATTTAATAATTCTTGAAAATAAGATCCTTTAACTTACTTTATATGGTTTTATATCATAAATATGACGCTCAAATGAAGATTTATCAATATTGTAAGTTCCAAAAATCATTATTTGTGATGAAATTACCAAATTTAAATTCCATATAAATAAAGGGAGGTAATTTTAAATGTATTGATTTATTTATTTAGAAGTCTTCTTTTTCAATCAGAAATGAATGCATATATTTTAATGATTACATATAATGTGGACAAATATTTTCAGTACATATTTTACATATTCTTCGATGTTTGAAAATCGTTTAAGAAGCATAATTATATACATATATAAATTTCACTTGAGTGTGGTAACAACCTTATTTATGGCATACAGGATCTTTAATAATTACAACAAAACAGAACGGTTTCTTTCTGCCTTGTGTCTAAAACATGCTCGTTAAAAGCCTTGAAATAAACTGTCAACGTTTTACACCTTATAATTAACCATATAATCCCTTTCAACAGGAAATACTTACTCATTTATTATTTACATAAAAACTTTTTGTTATTTGAGACTTATGTACATAAATGAAGGATCACCCTTTAATGTACTTATATGATGCAACTTCATTGATAAACACCGCACAACAAAAGTTGTTAGAGGCCTTTTACGCCGGCATGAATATTCTGACGGTTTCAGGGCATTGTTGATTGCTTACTTTTGACATAATGAATTATTTTCGTGAAAGAAAACTAGCAGAAACGCATGTGTACCAAAAAACATCAACAATGGCAAACAAACATTTGTTTCCTAAGTGCCGTCCGCATGAATACTTTTATAGATGAGTTTGAGTTTTCTTTCTTTTGGTTAAAATTTACAATACTGTTCGTTCACAACATTGGATCCTTGATAACGCATAATGTACCAAAAATAATTTTATTAACTTAAAATATGGTTATATGGCAGTCTAATCTTATCATCACCCACATTTCTTCGTTCTTTCTTTCTTCTTCAAACTTCAAGTATATAATACATTTTGTTACTAATTTCATATGTGAGAAGATTCAATACTCGAGCTTGACCATTTCCAGAATTATGCCCCCCTTGAACTTTATTTTTTTCCTAGAAATTATGATTTTTTACTCAAACTTTTTGATTTCTTAAACGATTTACTTTAAACTACCATATCATGATAATATGACAAGCTTCATAAATCTACCGTCCATATTTACAGAATTATTCCCCCTTAAATCATTTTTTAAAATTTTTCCTTATCTATTCTACAATTTTCTTTATGGATTTACTTCAAATTTCAAATATGTGTTCATTATCAACACCCAAATCATATGTGAGTAGATGTATAAATCAAGTGCCTGGATTTCCTTGATTATTTCCATTCTGAACTTCAAATTTATTTGAATATTGTTATATAAAAAAATATTTTTAATTTTCTTCTTTGTTACTATCTCATGTATGTGCGTTACCATCTGCTAAAGACGTACGATATTTGTTCTTTGGCACCACTCACATCATGTATGACGAGGCTCAGAAGTGTAGCATCTTTATTATAATATAATCTCCTCCTTGGTTTAATAATCGTTCTTTTAAAAATGTTATATAAACCAGAAATGAATAAAGGATTTCCCTATTTTTACCCGTCCCTAAAATGTTTCCCAAAATCACTTTTAAAGAACTATATATGGGAAGCTGCGTTTCCTATAACAGGACAGGTAAAGTTGGTCCGTTCTTTAGAAAAATTGATTAGTGCTTCGGATATTCAACTGTAATGGAGAACAATTATCAAGACTGATATTGTGCATCATTGTGCGGCATCTTTGATGTGCAGCATCAACATTTAACTTGTTCTTATTTAATGCAAACATTTATAAAGGGCTGACAGTAGGTTTGGTGCAACAAATTGTACTACGTATGTATAGCAACATCTCCACTCAAAGACTCTGACCTAAAATTAAATATTTCATATCACGTTTGGATGTTAAAATGTTTTGATTATAAGCAGGTTATGAATTTCAGGAGTCAATATGTTTTCATTGGGCAAATATGTGTTTTATGCATGAATTAATCCACATGGTGATATTTTTGTTGTATATGTTGATGTAACGTACTTGTTTTACTCTTTAAAATGATCTTAACTATCAAAAAAATGAATACATTATTGTGAACAAAAACACCAAAATATACCTATGTAAGTTTCCGGATAATATTTATCCTTAATCCCATACAATTTTACCGAATACCGAAGCCTCACCACAAACAAACCGTAACAACTTGATGCGTACTCAACATTTAGGTTTCAATTCACCTTTTCTTTCATTTAGGTTTTAAATAACGAATACGATATATTATTTTAACACAATTTATTTAGCAATATGTAACGTGGTTTAACAGAAGTTCTCATAAATAACTTTTTGTACGATTGACATAGTATAATTTTACAATTAATGTGCAAATTAATGTATGCTTCTTCGATATGAAGAAATACGTATGAGGATCAATAAAATATGTCATGGTTCAGAACTATGTTGGGGTGAGGAGGTATAAGCGGCGGGATAGCTCAGTCGGTTCAGCAGTGGAACGGTATCCCGAGGGTCCTAGGTTCAATGCGCGGTAAGCCTGCATATTTTTATCACCTGTGACATCTGACACCCAATGTGACACCGTGACTGCATATAGTTTAGAGTTAAATCACAAAACTCTGATTGAATCGGGAATAGAATAAAACTATCTTATTCACTATTTAGGAGAGAAATGACCTGAGATTAGCGGAAGGGAAGTCCCGGGTTGGAGTCCCAGTCCGGCTGCACATTGTTCTCACCCTGTGACATTCAAATCAATTGAACACATCAATAATCATATAAAATCGTGAACTTCTGAAAATCATCGGAAGAGTTTAGAGTTTTTATGTGGCGTTTTTTTTGTTGTTGTTTTTTTATGCACATGAGTTTCTGGGATCGTGAGCGGTATTGGTAGTCTGGTTGTTTTAGGCAAAACTTATAGTAATTACGACATTTGTAACTCAGTACATTGTTATGTTAAAAAAAGCTGTTCACAAGAGAATTAATGTAATTTTAAAACATGTGAAAGCAGTGTTTATTGTTGTAAAATGTTTAGTTGGAAGCAATGTTCAGTGGTATAAAATATCCGAGAAATGTAACTTAAACTGAGATTCAAAAACACCTTTAGATTGTTGTAGGAATAAGGACGTGTTTGCATTTCAGAATGAACATTTAGATTGTTTTACTAATCTAAGAATGGTCATTTGGATTTCCTGACTTCATTTTGTAAAATTAAGATGAACAATTGTAATCAAACTCTTGATCAATTCTTCTCTGTTTATTTTACATGAAGTCAGACCGTTTACAGACGTACTTTGTCCGAAAAAAAAACAACATTGTGCGGAATGTCGTTTTATACAATCGCTCCAGCAATTTCAGCAAGGCACGTTGTCCACGTGGGTATAATATTGCGTGTAAAGATACTGTTTTATTGTCTTTTATGAAAATCACTTAACTTGCCAGGAAGGTACACAACATAATGTCCTTAAAGCTATTATCCCACACCTTGTAGTTTGGGCCTTTTGAAATAATATATCATCAAAAGATAAAATTTTGCCATAATGTCGTGCATTTATATTGAACTAAATGAGTTATTCATGTATTGTCCGAAGAAAAAAACATAAAAGTAAAGTTTTTACAATGTTTATGATGCTGTAATTTTAAACCGTTACAACTTTTTATTTTGAAAATATCATATATTTTTACTTAAATTATACACACATCCGTTCACTGGTTGCAAGAAGATCCGTTTGTTGCGGGTAGAACAGTTGTGCGCTTGGTAATTATTTTTTTGTTCTGCAATCGATTGCATAGAAAATTAGATTTAAAACTGACATTTATATAGTAAGTTCTACCACGTGTTTACGGGTGTGCTAAAGGATAGTTAATTTTTGTGTAAAGTGAAACATAGCGGCGGCGTCCCGATAGATTAAGCGTTTTAAGTGCCGTTCGGTTAGCTTTGAATAGTAAACCAGGTTTGATTCCCGGATGATATGATTTACTTTCGTTGTGATTTATCATGTAATCCTTTCTACGGTCGTTCGCACTGTACCCTTTTTAAGGTCTGCACAGACGTTATTAGTCCCTTGCAAAAGTGTAAGCAACTAGTACTGGTTAATTGCTTGACAGCCTTCCCAGGAATGATGCGGTGGCTGAACTGTGCTATGGTATATTCAATATGGCTTACTACAGTGAACAGGGGGTGGGGGTGCTTAACTAGCAAAATCTTGAAAACTTATCTTTCGGAAGCATTTATAACAAAGTAACATGAAAATTGCAGACTCGATTTGATTGAGTCTGTACATAAGGGATAATGAAAACGTGCAAAATCCCGCACGCCCATTGCCACCGGCTTGAGCGGTATTCAATTTTCAACACGCAAAGTGAACAGGATCAATGATCCAGAAAAAAAAACCATAAAATATAACAGCATTTAATACCGATACCAACACTACCAATTAAGCGTTCTATTAAACCTCATGGGCTATTCCAACGAATGTAACACCGTTGATACTAAATTTGTTTCTTAATTATAACATTTGCAAAAACGTTGTCCTGACACGTCATTTCAACATGTTATTTAAGCATATCATTATGGAAACAATTCGCCAAAACCATTGTATATTTGGCTTAGATTGTTGGTGCGATTCGGAAACATGTATGTAGTAAATTTTTAATGTTGCTTTGGCGCGAAATACTGAGTTTGTGGTTTACTTTATACCATGATTTATATCATGAAATACACTACATCAAAAAACTCTAAAACATATACAAAAAAAGAATTGTCATGCCATCAAATACCTATTTACACCTACCTAATAAGTGCATATCAAAACTACATCTCTGATAAATTATATGTATCACAATGCAGCAAAATACGAGTAACTTAGTCCAATTAACAATCCACGGTATAATCAAAACCAACATTTGTAATGGGCTAAGAAATAAAATATTATAACTTTAACTTATTAATAATTATAGAACAGGCAAGCGTTTAGGTTTGAAACACAAACGTTTCATATCAAGTACTATATACAGTTGACTCTCAATAAATTAAAATCGCGTTACTCGAAATTCAGCGTAAGTCTAAGAATTTCTAAAGTCCCCTTTATCTTTGTACTTTAACTCCGCTTACATCAAATTTTGACTTAATGAGCCTCCTGTTTATTCGAAAGATTTTTTTGCCCCGTCAATTACAGTCTAACATACTTTCATCTCACTTAGTCGAAGAGTGAAAACACACGGCTGATTAAATGACAACTATGTGTCATACATTATTATTATAACGTTTTAAATATTTTCTTAGGAGTTCTCTAAATTTTGGACATATAAGTAAAAAATGATATTCATTTTCGATCATATTAGAATTACAATTTAAACAAATTCTCTCCGTCCTAGGAATATTTATGCAGCGTCCGCGTTCTATTGCCAAATCATGTGAAGATGTACGAAATTTCGTTAAAGATATTCTGAAATTTGCTTCCTGTATAAAATTGAGATAACTTTCTAATTTACATTCATGTTTAAATAAACAATACGTTTCGAGACGAGGAGAGTTATTTATTGATGAGCACCATCGTTGATAATATACATCTATTATCCGTTGCTTAATCATATTTACGTTAATTTGAATGTTAAATTGGTTTTGCCATAAATACATTTAACCGTGATTATATAGTATTTCTTTTATCTGGCTAGCCCAGTGATTACCATTATATGTATTTCCTAATTCAGTATCTCTCCATAACATATTGTAAATTTTAAATAGTAGTGATTGATTATCTAAAGTAATTAATTTAACCCAGTATTTTATCAATATAATTTTTCGATACACATTCATTGGTGTCCTCCCTTATTCGCCGTATAGAGCATCTACGTTTGTAGAGCGTTTTACAAATAGAACTTTCCTACAAAATTTCGTATGTACAATCTCAATATCTGCCCCAGCGTGATGACCCCATATCGGCACAATAATTAAGAGTAGACATTACAAGAAAATCAAAAAGATATATGAGCCGCGTCATAACAAAACCAACATAGTGCGTTTGCGACCAGCATGAATCCAGACCAGCCTGCCCATTCGTGCAGTCTGATCAGGATCCATGCTGTTCGCTATCAGTTTCTCTACTTGTAATAGGGTTGGTAAGCGAACAGCATGGATCCTGATCAGACTGCACGGATGCGCAGGCTGGTCTGGATCCATGCTGGTCGCAAACCCATTATGTTGGTTTTGTCGTGACGCGGCTCATATATCTTTTGGGATACAGGTAATTCTAAGTCATATGATGTATGACGACCGTATTTTTGTTTTACTGGCGTTTAATCGAAGCCTCCATGTATTACAGTAAGTCTGTACATCATTTAACATTGATTATAGAGATTGAGGGTCAAAAGAAAATAATGCACCGTCGTCAGCGAATAATAAAATAATACGTTTACGTCATCAATACTTAAAATACCATTTAAGTTACTATTTATATTTTCTACAATATCATTTAGGAAAAAAGACAGAGTATGCTACTAGCTGGGTCTCCTTGTTTAACTCCAATAAAAGATTTTATGGGATCTGAATTTGTAGAGTTATATCGGATAACAGATTTTACAACTAAGTACATGGATTTAAAAGCTGTAATAAGTTTAGTGCTTATATTTGCAGTATTTATACTATAATTACTTCTTTTCTTAAATAGTTTTGCTCGAGTAAAATACTTACGGTCATTTATCATAATCACGTATGCTATTTCTTGCTTATCCATTGAAAGTACGCTTGATTGAAAGAAAAGAAATCTAAATCTTTCATGCACTGAGTTTAGAAACAAAAAATGATATTTTATGAGAAATTGTGAAAGGGAGTAAAACTAAAACTGAAATAGCAAATGATTTTCAAATTCCAAAAGAGTACGCCCTCGGGTATTGTGTCTAAAAAAGAAATAAATGACTAATTATACCCCCACAACAAAATGTGGGGGAGGGGGGACTATAATGGATTCGCTTTGTCGCGTCGGTCGGTCGGTCCGTCCGTCTCCATGTTCGTGTCCGCTCTATAACTCCTATACCAATTGAAGGATTATCTTCAAACTTGGCTCAAATGTTTACCTCAACAAGGGGATGTGCAGAATTTATGTTGCCTATGTGTCAGCTCAAGGTCAAGGTCACAATTGAAGGTCAAATATCAATTACAATCAAATATTAAGACAGTATTGTCGTGTCCGCTCTGTAAGTTCTTACACTAATTGAAAGATTTTCTTTCAAACTTGGCTCAAATGTTCACCTCAACAAGGGGATGTGCAGAACCCATGTTGCCCATGTGTCAGCTTAAGGTCATGGTCACAATTGAAGGTCAAATATCAAAGAATCAAATATTACACAGTATGTCGTGTCCGCTCTGTAAAGTCCTACACTAATTGAAAGATTTTTCTTTGGCAATTCTTGAGAACCCATGTCAAGGTCAAGGTTCTCACCTTAACAAAAATTGGTAATATTCTTAAATTTTACATTTATTGATATTTCAGAAAGTATTTGCTTGACATTAAGTCACCCTTTTATGCCGGCTTTTTAAAGTCAAGGTCAAATATTAGACACCGCTCTATAAGGTCCTATACTAATGAAGAATTTTCTTCAAACTGACTCAAATGTTAACCTCAACAAGAAAATATTCTTAAAGGTCAAGGTTTAACATGTTCTTACTTTTAATGTATTTATTCTGAAACTAGCACAGGTATTTGCTTGAAACTTAAAAAGATATATGAGGTGTCACAAATAAGATATGCAGGTCAGTTTCATAACGCTATTTTGCATTTTGACAAAAGTTATGCCTCTTTTTTCAGTCTTTAAATTTACATACAATCAATACTAGACAATATGTTGTGTCCGCTCTATAAATTCTATACTAATGAAAGGATTTTTCTTCAAACTTTACTTAAATGTTCACCCCAACTGGGCGATGTGCAAAACCCATCTTACCCTTGTGCCAGCTTAAGGGCAAGGCCACACTTGAAGGTAAAAAAATTGACTTATAAAATGTTTAGTACATTGGAAAAATTGAAAGGTTATTTCTAACTGTTTCGAACATGATTTGATAATATATATTTATACTATTACCTGTCCAATTAGTCTTTTTTCACCAGAGATAATTTCTTTTTGTATATGTATTTGTGTCACTTAAGTTATTCCCTTAACCACCTTTCCAAGTCGTCTTCTGTCAAGGACATTGGTGGGGGTATGAATCGCATTCAGCGATAGTTCTAGTTTGTCTTAATCAAATGCTCTTCAAAATGGCGGCCGTTGAAAAACAATCAGTTCGTTATATGTAAATCTGTTAGCTATAAAAACCTCTGATACAATGAACTAATTCGCTATATGCTTACAGGGAACTCCGGTTATAAGGAACAGATTTTGAATGTCCCAATGAGTTCGTTATAAGCGAAGTTTACAGTAAATATAAACTGGTGATACTTCAAAATGCAGTGGGCCAACTGATCTAAAGTCACTGCAAGGTGTCATTTACTTATCAAATGGTCCATTTGCAAAACATTTACAGCATGGAAGTTTTTCATTTTCACTAAAGTTAAAAGATAACAACGTTACCAACTGCGTTACAGCGACAGTGATGGGTTTTTTTTGCAATATGATTAACGTTTTATACCGTAATAGTGGCCCTAACCGCCAAATCACTCTATAATTATCCTGTCAAACATTCTCTGTGTTCAAAGTCTAGAACAATGGAGTTTTATCGATACTACTGACGAAACGCCTAGAATAAGCTTGTGGTCTCCCTTGCTTTTCCCAGCTCTCATGTTTAAACAGAACGAAATACTTCTTCGTCTGTAATTTCGGAATATTTAAGTGGTCACTGTTAATATATTGCACACTTAAGTGGTAACTGTTACATATAGCACACCAAAATGGTAACAGTTATATATCTACGACACACTTAAGCAGTTACAATTATAAAAACATACTTCATACAGCACATTTTAATGGTAACTGTTATCATACAACACACTTTTATGGTCACTGTTATCATACAACACACTTTAATTGTCACGGTTATCATGCATCACACTTTAATTGTCACTTTTATCATACATCACACTTTTATTGTCACTGTTATCATACAGCACACTTTTTTGTCACTGTTATCATACACACACTTATATGGTGACTGTTATCATATAACACACTTTTATGGTGACTGTTATCATACATCACACTTTTATTGTCTTTTTTTATCATACATCACACTTTTTTGTCACTGTTATCGTTCAAAACACTTTTATGGTAACGTCAAAATTGTCATCATACAGCACACTTTTATGGTAACTGTGACTGTTATCATACACCACATGGTTACTGTTATCACACATCATTTTATGGTCACTGTTATCATACATCACACTTTTATGGTTACTGATATCACGCATCACACTTTTATGGTTACTTTTTTGGCTATTTATAGCAGATATTCGGTCATATTCCCAATTGAAAATAGTATAAGTCATTAAAGTAACAATATTCCCATTCAAGGGTATAAGTGAGTGCACAAGTGAAGGTCAAAATAAGTTTTTCATTTTGCCATAATTCCTTTTAATATAAAAATTTATTCCACATTAACAATAAAGAACGAATGAATTCTAACGAAATTTTCGTAAGTATCCAAAAGAATTTACCTGTAACGTTTATTTCATAAAAGGAGTGGGCAGTCTTTTTATAGTTCAGGTATATTTAAATTTTATCTTAAACATTTTCCAATATAAACTGTTGGTCAATCACCATTTTAGCAGTCAATCTTTTGAAATATATAGTCAGTTCAGCTCAACTTGACTATGAAAATATGAGCATAATGTCACTTTCAGTAAACGGTATTATTTCATGCTTTGATTTCTAATGTTCAACAAAACATCGCTGAAATTCCCAATTCCATCGGTATGGGTGATGTTCCCAAAATCCTGGAAATCCCCGGCTCTTTTTAACAGCACATATTCCATTACAATAGTTCAATTCTTGGAAAGTATGTATCATAATACTAAGAACTGATTTGATCAAAGTTTTTATGTTTCAATTATTCTTCAGATGAAACAAGGCAGGACAGACAGAAGAAAGGAAACATTTTTCAGAGGTTTTTTGAGAGGAGACGTTATAACCGGAGTAAAACAAGTAAGATTTTACTTAAATACGCTATGCATGTGGTTTTCCAGACTTGGAATAAGTCAAACCTTTGTTAGATACAACCTCCGATTTGAGACCAACCTGTAAATAAAGACCACCTTCTACCATTTTTTTTTCATTGAAAAAAGTACATTCCGAATAAAGACCTTTTGTCTTTCGTTTTCGTTTTTTATGCATGTTCTCCCTTTGGATGGTCCCTATTTACCAGTTTGACTGTACTGTGTTGACAGCTTGACTTTTCGCGGAGACAAAAAATCAAGCTATTGCTACATGTTTTCCATTTCCGTTCCCGTCCGTAACAATATTTAGTTGTTATTGTTTTGTTGTACAATATTCATCCTCCGAAAACTAAGAAAATTTCGAGCGTAAGTCCGCTAGGCGGTTGTTCTTAGACACGATTTCTTCACCTGCAAAAAAATAGTAACTGAAAACGGAAAATAATTTTAATATAATTTAACTTTGTGTACAAGATTGCTTATGTTTTGTATCAATACAGTACAGGAAAAATCAACAAAAATAAAATCAGCTTGCCTTTCAATAATTGAAAATAAATGTCATGCTAAAACCTTGTTTAACGAGAAATATTTGCAGTTAAAAGGATGTATACATCATAATAACATTATTTTTTTTCGTAAGGACACCCATAATGTGTAAAAGTTACATTTTTGTTGCTGTAAACATGAGATGAATTAGCTATATTTTTCAAAATATCGACCATATAAATGGCAGTTGATCAATAACTGATATAAAATATAAACTGCCTATTTAATATATAAACTGTCAAGAATACGGACCAAATACAAAGATCTGGTAGCACAGACGTGGACACAATCAGAGTCTTTTCGATTATTGTCTTGGAAAACTGTACGAGAAATAGAGAAAGACAATCGAAAATCTGTGAAAAATATGTTAGGAATATATTGACCTAACGGAGTAAACACTCAGGAATAATGCGACAGACGGCATACAACGACACGACGGGCATCGCTCAATGACGTTACGTCACTTCCGTTTTGGTTTGTTTTAATTATACAAACTGCCCATAATATATTAAGATTAAGCTGGTGGATCATGACATTTGTTACCGGTATGGGGGCATAGGTGGCCTTATTTAGAAATTAAGTAAAAGTGACAAAGTGGTAATTTTCATATTTTTGGCGGCCATCTTGGACACCATTTTGGATTTTTCTGTTCGCCACAATTTATGCCGGCAGATTTGGAAACTACAAACATTTGAGAACATTTTGGTACATGACATGTCTTGTTTAAAAAGGATCCGGGTAGCCCCTATAAATAGATTAGTTTCTTTTCGTAATTGTCACCTTACCATAGGACATATAAGTTTTTGAGTTAATTTCCTCAAGTAGATTCTGTCCGCAAGTTTTATATTACAGTTTGTATAATTACATAGATACTTTAGCGTCTGTTGGGGAGTGGGATATAACGGTATTTACTGGCTCTGTCAGCAAATGGGATATAACGGTATTTACTGCCTCTGTCAGCAAGTGTGAAGGCAAGTGGAAGCACTATATGTTTAGCTTGTGTAGGCAAGTGGAATCACCATATGTTTAGCTTGTGAAGCCAAGTGGAATCACTATATGTTTAGCGTGTGAGTGCAAGTGGAATCACTATATATTAAGCTTATGTTAGCAAGTGGAATCACTATATGTCTAGCGTGTGAAGGCAAGTGAAACCACTATATGTTTAGCTTGTGAAGGCAAGTGGAATCATTATATGTTTAGCGTGTGAAGGCAAGTGGAAACTATATATGTTTAGCTTGTGTAGGTTAGTGGAAGCCCTATATGTTACATTTGTGTACGCAAGTGAAATCACTATATGTTAAGCTTGAGTGGCAAGTGGAAGCCCTATATGTTAAACTTGTTTACGCGAGTGGAATCACAATATGTTAAGGTTGTGTAGGCAAGTGGAATCACAATATATTTAACTCGTGTTGGAAGCACTTTAGATTAAGCTTGTGAAGGCATGTGGAATGACTTTATGTTGACAATGTGTAGGCAAGTGGAATCATCACAATATGTTAAGCTTGTGTAGGCAAGTGTATTCACAATATGTTTTGCTTGTGTAGGCAAGTGGAATCACTATATGTTAAGCTTGTGTAGGCAAGTGGTTACACTTTATGTTAAACTTGTGTAGGCAAGTAGAATCACTTTATGTTTAGCTTGTGTAGGCAAGTGGAATCACTATATGTTTAGCTTGTGAAGGCAAGTGGAATCCCTATATGTTAAGCTTGTGTAGGCAAATGGAAGCACTATGCTTGTATAGGCTAGTGGAATCACTATATATTAAGCTTGTGTAGGCAAATGAAAGCACTTTATGTTAAGCTGATGTTAGCAAGTGGAATCACTATATGTTAAGCTGGTGCAGGCAAATGGAATCACTATATGTCTAGCTTGTGAAGGCAAGTGGAATCACTATACGTTGAGCTTGTGTAGGCAAGTGGAATCACAATATGTCTAGCTCGTGCAGTCAAATAGAATCACTATATGTTAAGCTTGTGAAGGCAAGTGGAATCACTATATGTTTAGCTTGTGTAGGGAAGTGGAATCACTATGTGTTTAGCTTGTGTAGGCAAGTAGAATCACAATATATATTTAGCTTGTGAAGGCAAATGAAAGCACTTTATGTTAGGCTTATGTTAGCAAGTGGAATCACTATATGTTTAGCTAGTGTTGGCAAAAGGAATCACTATATGTTAAGCTTATGTAGGCGAGTGGAGTCACCATATATTTAATTAGTGTAGGCAAGTTGAATCACTTTATGTAAGCTTGTGTAGGCAAATGGAAGCACTATATATATGTTTTGCTTGTGTAGGAAAGTGGAATCACTATATGTTTAGATTATGTAGGCAATTGGAATCGCCATATGTTTACCTTGTGTAGGCAAGTGGAATCTCTATATGTTTAGCTTGTGTAGGCAAATGGAATCACTATATTTTAAGCTTGTGTAGACAAGTAGAATCACTATATGTTTAGCTTGTGTAGACAAGTAGAATCACTATATGTTTAGCTTGTGTAGGCAAGTGGAATCACTATATGTTTAACTTGTGTAGACAAGTGGAATCACTATATGCGGGCGGCACTTGCGAAACAAAACAAGTCTTTTTGTTTAAGAGCAATTCATTTTTTCACCAATGAAGGCGATTAGCAATATTTTTAACCAAGCAGAGACACGCATACGGTAAACTATTAATTATGTTATTTTTTTCTATATAGGTCATATATATGAGATATCTCATTCTTAGCTGTTTAAACTGGTCCCTAATAAGTCAAAAGCGAAACTTTTTATTGATATAACCTTTCATTTTTTGTATACATTACTTGCAATGTAAACAGAGTTATAGAGCTCTGCATTTCAGAAATTAATACGGTTTGACTGTTTTGCTGAACAACATCCACTTGCGGATGAAACCTCGATAAAAGTAGATCCTCATTTTGCAGGATTGTCACATGAAGATCACTTTTTATTTAAATATTGTTTGCATAGTGGTCCATAAGCTTTGAAAGTTCAAAACTATGCTCTTTCAGTTTAAAGAAACATTTCTAAACATGAAAGCAAAAAAAATATGAAAATTACTATTTCATTCATAAAAGCATTGTGTAAACCCCAGCTTCAAACTTCGTATCTACGCATGCGCGTGAAAGAACGAATGAATTACGACAGACTCTGTATAAAAATATGTCAAACGTCAAAAATAAATATTAAATCAAACAAGTAAACCTTATTTACTTTTAAATAAACACTTGCATATTTTTTTTATATTTCAAACTGTTTAACAAAATGAGCATATACAGATATATGTCTTATTTAGTGGTATGTAACATTGCAAGCGTCTGAATTAAAAGTTAACGTTCTGAAAACGTATTGTCATATAAATGCATATAATAGAACCCTATCAACATGGTGGCATCGGAGGAGTATGCAATTATTTGTTGCACACATGCAGTGTGAAATATTTCTGCCACTTAAGTGAAATATATCGCCCAAAAGCCTTTTTCGGGAAGGGGAAGATTCGTACTCAATATAATTCGATTTAATATATTTAATAATACTGAATATTATTCCAACTAAAGATTCGTACTCAATGTTATTCGAACTTAGCCTTCTCAATCGGTATTATTCGAACTGACAATCATGACAGATACGTTTAGACCCCCTGGACATTTAGATGTTGAAAATGGTAACATATCACACAACTTTATCAAATGGAAGCGCCAATGGAAATTTCCTTGACCAGTGTGGAATAGGTCAACAGTAAGTTCACTTGGTGAAATATACTGACTAAAAAAATCAAGGTGGTATCAACTTACTGTAAATCAGTATATCTACGTGTTAAAACAATTGAATACATTTAATTTATATGCAGAAAAATGCTTATCTGTAATTGCATACATGCAGACAGTCACTTCCAATTCTACATGTATAATATTAACATATCAACATATATTAATATTGATATGACCATATTAACATTGAAATGTCTCAGCACGTATAAGGGGCTCGAACACCTAGCTGACTCTCGGAATACCGTTCTCCCAACAGAGCTATCTAGCCGATTACACAAAATTATCTCCCCAAAATAGTAAACAGTTTCATTTATGCGTGTACATATCTTTGGACAGATAAGAAAATAATATGGTGGCAGATTTGTGTCTTTGTATTTATTTGTTTCGCAAGGCAAAAACTAAAATACAACAAATAAACCACTTTGTCATACTTTCTTGTTTTCGCCTGACACACAGCTAACATTTTAGTATTTTGCCTGGCGGGTTGGCTCTTTCCGAAACCTGGTGGCGCAGACCCGTGTGTAATAAGATAAGACGGGAGATGTCCTTTCCAAACTATAGACACATATTAGAATTAATAAAATATGAATTCAGTATTTGATATTTTTGAGACCTGATATTCTTTCTAGACCTTCTCTTCCCTTTATTTAAGGACCTGTATAATGGTGTTGTACTGTTGTACATGTAGTTAAGATTTCTGTTTGCTGCCCTGTGTGTAAAATTTCATCACGGGCCCTGTCACCACTAGAAATGTACACCAATTTAACCTCGGTACTGAATAGGTCTGTCACAAGTTCAGAAATATATTTTGAAATATTTTATTTACAGTCAGGCTGAGCCACCCTTAACATTTTTTCCATAAATCTTTAGACTATTGATATATATAAGGTAAACGTATTAGCCATATATAAGCTTATGATTGCATGGGCAGTTAAATTAAAGCCATTAGTAAAAAAAAGGGTTGACCTGGGATAACCCCAGTGAAGAGTGAAATATGACACTCAACACCTACAGGTACATTCTAAATATTTAGATTGGTGTTTATGATCAGATTTAACACAAAAAGTAATTTAATTTCCCCTGATACCACAAATATGAATTTATTTAGAGTCCTAAAGATCTTTTTATGATGAAATCTTAACTGAAAAACCAGGTTTAACTGAATAATTATAAAATTCCTTGCCACAATAACTAGAAGGTACATAAAACCAGTCAAAAAAAATATTTATATGCATATTCATCATTCCTGGACCTCCATCCATTTGATGAATTTCTCCAACTGGTAAATTTTTCATCTTATTATGTTCTGTTTGTTAATATAAAAGAATTTTGTTTATGTTTATATACAGCTAGCATAGTCTGTAATGACTAAGATAGACAGATAAGAACAAACTATTTAGTAAACATGAGTTACATCCCTTCAAATGGAGATAAAGATGAAACCCATAAGAAATTGCCATGTCTGACAGACAGCAAAATTATAAAATTCTGTAGGCTCAGTTTGATTAGGCCCATTAGGAGGTAGTGGTAATAACTGTCAAAGGTGCCCGCCGCGTGACCTGGACCCCCACCCCCCAACCCCACACTACAACAATAGAATTTTATATTTTTGTTGGAAACTATTAATTTGATTGTAATATGCATATTGGATAGTGTTTTACAGGTTTCAGATGATCATTTTTTATTTTTGAAAATATGGGGGGTTGTAGTGTTGGGTTGGGGGTGGGGGTCCAGGTCACGCGACGGGCACCTTTGATAACTGTGGGTCAAAATTTAAATGATATCATTTTCAAGGGCTGTTTCTGATATGATTTACTTTTTATAATGGGTCATTATAAATGAATGTTTCTTTGACTTCTATGCCCATGTATGATAGATTATAGACATTGCCAGCTAGATAGCTCAGCTGAGTGAGTCAGTACAGCCGACATACATGTATAATATTCTGATTCAGGTTTGATTCCGTTTAAACTGCACATTTTTTCTCACCCTGTGGTATTTTCACCCTGTTACTTTTAGGGTCCAATATTTATATGTTTATGATAATACATAACTGAATCATAAGTCAATTCACTTTTGTTAAGTGTTCCAATGAAAAAGGACAAATTTCAATATGCTGGGGATTATGTCAATGCATAGAACTATGAGACTGAAAATGTTTAAGCTGTAGAGCTGCTGTATGGTATTCCAAGGGTTCTGGGTTTTTTGGTAGTGCTGAGGTATGGTATTCTGAGTGTCTCTGGTTTGAGTTTTAGTCAGGCTGCATTTTATTTTCTCACTCTTTGATATTGATAAATATTTTCAGCTCATTATTGGCTGGACTGCATATATTAATGATTTATTTGTATTAAATCAATATTGTTAAATATTTAATTATTGTCTATATATGTGACTTTATTTTTGATAAGGCATTGTAACAGTACGACTTCTTAATTTGACCTTTTTTTGTATTAGGGGGAGAAGCCCTTAATTAACTCCTTACCAGTAAGTTTTATTTTGCATGATGATGATAGCTTGAAAGGATTTAGCTAAATAAAATACTACATGAATCATTTTTTTCTTATTGGATTGTAAAATATTTATTGTTTGTCAAAAAACTATATGGAGTTCTCCTCATTGAGATTAAACAGTCCCAGCTGGCCATACATGCAGGAACTTGCAGACCATGAGACAGGGTGGTCTGTACCAAGACAAATCCGATATCGAGACATGGTGAACAGTGATGTTCAGATCCCCCACTCAGAAAGGAAGTTACTGCACTCAAGGTCCTGGTCTTTAATTACTTCATTTGCTTACTTGGAGTAAAGGTGCCGGAAACAATAGTATGGTATCACAAAAAACACAGACTGTACATAATAAAAGTCAAACCAAAAAAGATACTATAAACTGAATTCATAGATTATATAAAAGAATTCTATTAATTCTTTAAGTTTATAGATAACATAAAAAAAGGATATTAAGTATTTAATTTTGATATATAGCATATTAACACATATAAGGTGCATTATGCCATATAAATTTCAACTTAGTGCTTAAATACTTTCTGATGCACTCAGTAAATCCACATGCTTTAAACATGATTTACTAATCATTGGATTCCCACACTCCTCCCCACCTAGCTCCAATGAGATCCACTTGGTTGACCATACTATGCATCATACCTCATATTGTTTGATGACAGTTTGGAATGAAAAAATGAAAGTTTATTCTAAATATCATAAAGCTTTTATTAAATTTCACAAGGCTTTCAACACATCAACAATGTAATTGTCTTTTTTTTTTTGAAAATGTGTTGGACTGCTGGTCTGATGCATGTAGATGCTGCGTTGGCATATAGCGATTCACCTCTTTGTGTGTGTTTTATACATAATATGTAAACATCTTTTGAAAACATCTTGTCCAATTTCAACCAAACTTGACAGGGTTGTTCCATGAGTGAATGGCTTCCAAAGTTGTTCAAAAACTTAAATAAGGCCTAGAGCATAGATATTTTGCATAAGGCATTGTCTGGTAGAAATTCACAAGATTTTCACATTATACCCCGGGGGTCAAATTAGCCCTGCACTAGGGTTCATAGATTTTCCTGATATGTATGTAGTTAAAACTTAAAATCTTCTCCTCTGAATTGACAAAGGCTAGATGTTAGATATTTGTCATGAAACATTTGGTAGTGAACCTCTACCAAGATTATTCACGTTACAGCCCAAAAGTCAAAATTAGCCTCAACCCTGGGTCATATATTAAAGTTTTCCTTATATTTATATAGCAAAAACTTTTTAAAAAATCTTTTTATCGCTTAGAGCTTAGATACTTGGTAAGTAATATCATCAGTAAGTCCTTTACCAAAGTTGTTCAAATGTTGCCCCTAGTGAAATAGCACCAGGGTGTCATAGGCTTTCCTTAAATGTATAAACATGTATAGAAAAAAAAAATTCTCCTCTGGATTGACAAAGGCTAGATGTTTGATATTTGGCATGAAACCTTTACCTGTGCAGTAGACCTCTATCACTATTGTTCAAATTAAGCCCTGGGGTCAAAAATGGCTCTGCCAAGGAGTCTTCTTAGATTTTCCTTATATGGTATGTATATAGTAAAAACTTAAAAAAAAATCTTGTCTGAAGGTACAAGGTTTACCAGGCACCAGGATGTCTTAGGTTTTCCTTCAATGTATATACATGTATAGAAAAAAACTTAAACAATATTCTCCTCTGAATTGGCAAAGACTAGAGGTAAGATATTTGGTATGAAACATAGTCTACCTCTACCAAGATTGTTTTAATTTTAGCCCTGGGATAAAATTTGCCTTGTGCGAGGGTTGGGGGAGGGAGTCATTAATTTTCGTTATGTACTTGTAGTAAAAATTTAAGAATGTACAAGGCTAGAGCTTAGGGCTTTGATGCCTAAATTTTGTCAAGTACAAATGCTTTTATTTTGAATCAATAATTGCACTATGGAGTGCATTTTTTCCAGTGAATGTGTTTTGCATGTAAACAAAAATGTTCACCTAACTTTTAAGTCTTGCTGAATGATTCAATACCACATTTTTATAGACTACAAACCCGCATGTTGGTCTTGTTTTTAAAGTAATAGATAAAAACACTGAAGACTCTATTTTACTATTTCAGTATTGTATACTGCAGATAATAAACAGGTCTTTGCAAACTGATTTCTGTATTGCTCTTCAGTTTCGCAAACCATATAGTCTTGCCTGGAAAAACACAGCACTAGTCTGTAGGAACAAAACCTCTTTCTTGTCCTATTAGTAACTTGAGAAGAAATAAGCCTAGATTTGTGTTCGGAATTGACTGTAACCAGGAGATGACTTCTATTGAGTTCAGTAGATTAAAATCTCATGGTCTTGATAACACAATATTGTCAAGCAATGTATACCTCAGTGCTTGCAGCGCTTTGATTGTTTATAGATATAATATTTTATTTTTTGTAAATATTGTACTGGTAACAAGGAGAATGTTTGTATTACTAATTGTTGTTGCGTATTTAGTTATTATTTTCATTTCATAGGCGCGGAATGTTCTTATTAATTGTAATTTGAAACGGGTAATAATAAAAAACAAAGTATCTAACACCTATTTGGTACTACTACTATAACTCATGTACAAGGATGAAATCATATCATGTGTTTAATCACGGGGGATGGAGTTCTTATGATAACTTGTCAAGGAGTTCTTGCGATAACTGTCACGGAGTTCGTCGGAAAACTATTAAATATACTGCAAAAACACTCGTTAAAATTGGTAATTTTCATCTTAAAAAAGTAAGTTTTAGGTGCGAAAATAAATTTTTATGGTTAAGCTTGCCTTACATATTGCATTATGTGTCAAAAACTAATTCATAGTCCATGTTTATTCGCCTCTTGCTTCAAATCTGGTAGTTTTGAGTAAACATTTCAAATTATTTGCCAATTCGCAAGTATTGACCTGTTTATTTCAAGTCTTCATCATTGCCATACATAATTACCTAATGATAATACAAAATTGCATACATAAAGTCCTGGCTAACAAATTTATACCCGATTTTTCAAATGTCCCGGAGTTCTGTTAATAACTCAAAATATGTCCTGATAAGTGTAGTATTTATTATTAATTAATGCATTTATTTTTTTAAGAATATAATATACTTTTGTCCTCTGGTGTTTTTACATAATAATGTATCTTTAAGTCATACTTAGTGATTGAAAATTATATAAAAACACCGATTTTATTTGCCGCGCCCGATTTGTAGTGCACTTTGCTTTATAGTTTATTTGATCCCTGTTGTTAATGATTCGTGTTGTTATGGAAGCTTGAATTGACCCCCTAGATGCCGTGTTCGTGATTACTCGTGTGTCGTCATGTCGACTTATATTTACGCGACATGACGTCTTCTATCATTGTTTGGTGAGATAATAAAGACGTATGGGCAATGTTTGTTTCAAGGCATGTCGACATATTTTTTGTCAGAAATGGAGTTAATGGGAATCAGTAATAGCTATGTCAACGTATTTTATCTCGACAAGCCTTGTTATATCTGCTTCTTGGAGAATATCACCGCGTATTAACATCATGGGCACTGTCGGAAAGACCCAATTAATATTCGGAAAAATAAACTCCTCCCACCAAACCAAAATCTTTGAATGGTTCACCCTTTGAAGAGCATATTGGTAGACACTTTGAAAGGTCATTTGCGTTTTAATATAAAATTTGGTATATGTCCGTTTCTGCAGTGCATTTTGTATGTGCGTTTTTATCTAACTAGCAGTTATACCAAATAAATTATGTCACAGGGTGAGAAAAATGTGCAGCCTGACCGGGACTCAAACCCGGGACCCTCGGAATACCGTACCGCAGCTCTACCGACTGAGCTATCCGGCCGCTTACACATCATCGCCCCGAAATAGTGAACAGTTCCGAACCGTGACAATTATTCTAGTCAGTGCTTGGTTAGCAACCATATACTAGTATTTTATATACGTATATACATGTACACTTATCAAGACGTTTGGACACCTTTAAAATGATATTTCAGTTTGCAGCCAAATGTATTATTCTGAATTTCTGAGTTATAGTATTGTACATATGAAATTAAAAGGAAACTAAAAAACGCGTCAGTCATTACTCGATGGGCGGGATTTAGTTTCCGGATAATAATTATGACGTTCAAATGGTCCCCGTCCTGTTTTATAATAGACATAAGTTATGTCGACATGGTCTGATACAGATGTTGTACAGATTCTATGTTTCTCCATCAAAACCATGATACAGCACGCCATGTCGGACTAATATATATCAACATGACCACATATAAATTATCACGGACCACGGCATCTCGGGAGGTCAATTCAAGCTTCCATATGTTGTTAATATTGAAGACCCATGGGTATATGTCTAATGCTGTTGCTAAGCAGATGACTTTTACGACATAGATACATACAACAATTTATGCCATATTGTAGTGCCAGCTCTACTAGGCCGTATTGAACACCGAAATCTACCGAAATGAAGAACGTGTGCACCCTAGCTTTTATAGTGTTGCTTATTGGCGCCGCGCCGAAGCGCGGCGCCTATTGGAATGAAATGAGATTTTGTGAAAGGGCGACAGCAACTTCTCGAGCCTTTTATAGTTGCCAATAATAAAAGCCGGGCATTCCGATCGGTATGAGGGTGCTTGATTATTAATTAGTCGCGATATATACAATGAATGGCGAACTGGAGAATTTCGCAATGCAAACATTTTCAAATGAAATAACCTTTTCCGTCAATAAATTAAATCGCGCTCTTCGGGGTATTTTTGCTTATCATTTTGTAGTACACAGTGGGTTATTATGGTATGTTATTCCGAAAATGTTATATATGTATACCGACAATAAATAAATTTTGATTTGATTTGATTTGATTTGAAAGCTGTTAATAGAATGATGAGTTGATGACCTAAATATTCCGAAAATCTATTTATAGAGGGATGTACTCCTATCGGTAATTCCCGGTCTCTCCCGGGATTTACTAATGACCGGCGAATAGTACCACACGTTTATTGTCCGGTCTCTCCCGGTTTTGGAGTAGATGTTTGATATCGTTACAGAACAGAACAAATATTTTACAGATAAATAAGCTTTTTGTCAAAATGAATGTTTGTCACTTAGCTTGGTTACAATAATTAATAAACACAGATCAACTCTCGAATTGATTGATTATTATTATACATAAAAAAAACAACAACACAAATCGCATGTTATATTTTATCTATATGAGATAAAGACAATAAATATGTACAATAATTGAGAAAAAATGTACATTTTTATGGCATTAATATGACACTATCAACTTTAAAACATTTTATTTAATTTGTTATTCGTGTTTAGTAAAGATTCCGAGGAATTATTCAAAGTTACAAATCAGATTTTATGAATTATTCAATTGATTGATAATTTAAAAAATGATAAAGAAAAATACAAATGTACATGTATATGGTTTAAGAATAAACAATATCATATACATGTATTGAAAGATTAACCATGATTTACTGACTTTTTCCAGTTAAGTTTTGACTTAAATATAATCGTCGATCATTATGACAATTGAATTCTTAAAATAGTAGTAAACGTAAAAACTCAGTATTAAAATTGCGCATAAAACACACACAAAAAAAGAAAAGAAAACAATATTCATAAAATCTGTATTTTTTTTTTATTAAAATAGAAATTACATTTATTGTATAATAAACAATTATGCTCAACATGATCAACATGGTAATATAACAAGTGTCATATTGTTACTTAGTGTGAACAGATTCTTTAAGAGGGGGTCCTCGCTAATAGCGATAACATAATAAGGGACAATTACACAAGTATGGTGTTGATCATGCGTTACACATATGGATTATAAATGATTGTATACATGTATATCCGTTGCTATTAATAACCACGATCATAAAGAAATAACAAGTAATATTCTAATTTCTAGCATGCCGATCAAATTTATAAATAATGAACAATGTCTTTCGTCCGTTCATTCAAAAGTGATATACAATTCTGGTAAAACCCAATGAACCATTGAACAGTTTATAAGAATATCTTGTCATCATATATCTACTAGTTCATCTGCACCTGCTGTTTGGACGCCCTTTGATGCTTTGCATCAATGCTTTTCTTGTAGATTATTTGTATATATGTTTTATATCTATGTATTATTTATAAGTGTATTAGTTTTATCTCGCTAAAAGGCTTTACTGCAGCCTGATAAACATTATATGTCATATAGTAATGCAAATGTACGGAAGCTTATATGTACCCCTGCTATGAAGACATGAAGTCGTCTCCCTCGACTTATAGAACACAACAAGTCGTCAAAATTACGATGACAAGTTTATATATACCATGTCATTTTTACGGAAACGTATTTCGGCCTTGTCATGTTGCCTTAACCTATGTTCATTTCGTCTAAAAAAAGGAAAGATCATTTGCATGATTTGTCTAAGCCGTCAAATTTAAGTCGTTATTTCAAAATTTTGCCAAATATAACAATAAAAAGAAAATTTGAACTCGCTTTTTTAATGTTAAGGACGCCTAAGTTATTGCAACTCTCAGGAAAGAAAACCTGTGTATACAAATTGATAAAAAGACGTCGCTTAAATTTTGACGACGAAAATCAAATCGCTTAAATTTAGGCGTCTTATCATGGCGCGTTAAAAAATTGCGGAGGGTCTAATGAGCATTTTTCTTTAAAAATAGGTAAATAGCCTGCATTATATGACGGAAAATCATGCATGATAATAATGTTTGTGGCTTGTATGTCGTTTATACCTGCTTCAATATTCCTTTGAGCATTCAAATTTAAAGTCTGAAACATTGATCCTTATAATACAACATACATTTTGCATATACTTATTAATGTGTAGCAAAATGCAACAACACAGAGCACACACAATGAGACCAACCCAGATAGCAGATGGAAGTTGGCCCAACATTGGGCCAACTGCATATTGTTTGTTGACCCAACAAGGAACTAGTATACTAACGTTGGCCCTATGCCAGTTTGCTAATCGGGGCGATGTTGCCCAACCCTTGGTACATACATCTGAACCGAGATAAATCAGTAAGATGAAGTAAAAATAATAAACAGAATTTTTATACTAATTTAATAAAATAAAACCAACAAACAGTATGCATGTAAATAAATAAAGACAATATAAGCACATGTTCAATATCACTATATCACAAAACCAAATAACATTCTACAAAAGAAATGCATGTATATACATGTAGCTCTACATCGACAAATCAATTCAAACTGACGATTTCAGTAGATTCGTTTTTGCATATCACGTTTAAAAAATCCTTATTTATAAAACACGAAATGTCATTATCGCTAACAGAAATACAGGAAAAATAAATTAGCGAATCTAATTTTCGCACATGAATGGCAATGATCATTATACCGCTCATTTTTTACATCTTGAGTTCGAGCCATCAATGGTATTTTACGTTCTTCATACACTCTAGGGACAGTAGTTCGAGTGTACCAGCCATTGTAGTTCAAGCGAAGCGTTGTCTTTTAAATTAAAATATATGGGAATTTTGCCGTGACCTGGAAGTCAGTTCGAGCGAAACGGGGTGTTCGAGCCAACCGAGTTTGAGCCAGTGAAGTTCGTGAAGTTGCCCTAACGACTGATTTGCAGTTCTTATCGTTGGCCATCAGTTGTGCCAACCGCAGAAATTATATTATCGTTGGTCCTCAAATGGATCAACCACACAAATATTATTATCATATTTGGTCCAACATCAGACCAACTGGATATTCAGACGTGACAAGAAGCGAAGAAGGAAACCCTCTATCCTCCCTCCCACTGGAACCCTACAACACCTTCTTTTACGGCATACTCCACTTATTTGCCTTAAAAAGTTTTTTAGAGTTCTAAAAATTGTTGTGGAGCTATAAAATAAAGGGGAAAATTAAAATTTTTGGGACGCAAAATGGCCCGAACCACGCGGCGGAATTACCGGTATTTTTATATTTGGGATTCACTCACTGTTACAACTAACGCGTATGAAAAACGCGACAAAAAAAAATCTTGTTTGTCTAAATGACACTTAAATGATCGCAAAATCAACAGATATTATTATATTTTTCAGTACAGCTTAAATGTGAGCATTCTTCATTTTAGCGATTTTCTGTTAACAGGTAGGTTTTTCGCGACGCAGTATACTATATGTAATAGTTATAGTATATGAAACGAGTTAGTTACGAGGGTATAACACTGGCTGGGGCGACATCAAGGGGTGTTTCTGCTAAAAACTGGCAAGGCCGTTAGGCCGAGACAATTTTTTTTTGCAGAAACATCCCGAGATGTCGCCGCAGCCAGTGGTATACCCCCGTAACTAACGAGTTTCATATACTATAACTGTTTTATCGCAATGGCATAATGTTTTTTTTGTATAGAAACTAATAAATAAATTAATCGTTAGCTACATTACAGTTATTTATCATAAGGCAGTTTTTCAAGTTGTTTTCGCTGCCGCAAAAAAATATATACAAAAGACATCCAATATAAGAGGCGGATTGTATACGCTGTTACCAAGATTAATTTAAGATTAAAGGGCTTTTTTTCATTTTCATTAATTATCTTTGTTTATATTTTTCATTGTATTTATATATTTATTTTATTTTATTTTATTGATTTCATTTTTTTATTATTTTATGTTGGTTTTGTTTGCTACTGGGAATAGTCGTTACCACTGCCCCATTGGAGCCTCTATGAAAAAAACTGTATTGATATATACAAGGTGCGAAAAAAACTCGACCGATATATAACAGTCGAGTTTTTTTCCTAAATGAATCAATGAAAAAACTGTACTGTTATATATCAATACAGTTTTGAAATGCTCATTGAAGTGTACTGAGTATAATGGGTTGGAAAAAACAAAGGAAAAGCTCACAGCCATGCGATAAGCGACATTATGCTATGTTTTTTTTTTTTTTTTTTTTTTTTTTTTTTTTTGTGTATGGCTCAGTGCTAATGGATGTATGCGGCAATATTTTTCGCATAGCATACTGCGCTGTCCGTCGATACGTACCGACGGAATGCGGCAGTTTTCAAAAAAACTCTTATTTCACTTTATTTGTCTCTTATTTGAAATCATCCAATTCGATATTCATTATAAAAATCTGATCACTGTCTGTTATTCTTTTTATATTTGTTGTTCTGTTTCATCCATATATCAGCTCTAATTTCGTCTTGTGATACACAGAACAACAGCATACATGTTTAAATGATACAGATCATTTGTTATCAGCGGACATTAAAAAAGTACTGGGCTCATAAATTTTTATAATGGGTGCTACGAAATTTCCGCTCAGACTAAACCTTTTTCCTGATGTTTGACTTGATTGTTTTCTAATAAAGATTATTAGGAAACTTAGTCATTGAATTGAAGTACCAAGTGTCTGGCATAAGACCTATTATTAAACTTAAAGTTGCCCCAAGTTATAATAGTTCAGTACCGTAAAATACATGCATAAATGTTTATACAGCTCAAGGCTGTGTCATAATTTCAATTTTTCTATATAAGTATGACAGATTATTTGCACACCTTCGCTAAAGAGCTGAACATTTAATCAGGCGACCCGGGTTCGATTCCCGGACAGCGCAGGTCACTTTCGTTGTGATTAATCATGAAATCCTTTCTACCGTCATTCCCACTGTACCTCTGTTCTTGTAGCTACATAAGGCACCAGTTCCTTGCGAAAGTGAAAGCAACTAGTACAGGTAAACTGCCTGGCAACCTGTCTACGTAGGAACGATGCAGTGGCTGACCTGTGCTCTGGTTCAATCATAGGGGCTTAGTGCCGTGATTCCGGATTGTGTACTAACATTTGCATTTTGCATTTGCAAGTTGGGCAATACCCTTCGGATTTCTGAGGATTGCTTAGACTCCAAGCTTAGTAATTACTCTGATACAAAATTATGGTAAGCATTGGAAGTGTTACCTGCTTCTTGTTTATTTTATAAAAGAAGTTATCGCATGGCTGTGAGCTTTTCCTTTGTTTTTTCCAACCCATTATACTCAGTACACTTCAATGCATTTCAAGCATTTCAAAACTGTATTGATATATAACAGTACAGTTTTTTCATTGATTCATATAGGAAAAAAACTCGACTGTTATATATCGGTCGAGTTTTTTTCGCACCTTGTATATATCAATACAGTTTTTTCATAGAGGCTCCAATGGGGCAGTGGTAACGACTATTCCCAGTAGCAAACAAAACCAACATAAAATAATAAAAAAATGAAATCAATAAAATAAAATAAATATATAAATACAATGAAAAATATAAACAAAGATAATTAATGAAATGAAAAAAAGCCCTTTAATCTTAAATTAATCTTGGTAACAGCGTATACAATCCGCCTCTTATATTGGATGTCTTTTGTATATTTTTTTTTTGCGGCAGCGAAAACAACTTGAAAAACTGCCTTATGATAAATAACTGTAATGTAGCTAACGATTAATTTATTTATTAGTTTCTATACAAAAAAACATTATGCCATTGCGATAAAACAGTTATAGTATATGAAACTCGTTAGTTACGGGGGTATACCACTGGCTGGGGCGACATCTCGGGATGTTTCTGCAAAAAAAAATTGTCTCGGCCTGACGGCCTCGCCAGTTTTTAGCAGAAACACCCCTTGATGTCGCCCCAGCCAGTGTTATACCCTCGTAACTAACTCGTTTCATATACTATAACTAATACTTAAAGATCCTGTCACACAACTTTTTCATGGTTTATTTCATAAATATGATGCTTAAATTAAGATTGGTCTATATTGTAAGTTCCAATAAGCATTATTTATAAAGATATTACCCAACTTAACATTTCATGTAAATAAAGGACGTAATTAGTCATTTACTTTCTATACATTCTAAGTCAAATTTTCCAATAAGAAATGAATGCATGTAATTTATTGATTAAATACAATGTGCACAAATATTTGCAGTACACATTTTACATATTCTTCGATGTTTGAAAATTGATTTATTTGCATAATTATATGCATTTATAATTTTTTGCATGTGTGGTATACACACAGTAACAATATCAATCACAAAACATACAGGATCTTTAATTCTGTGTCTCTTTTTTTTTAAAGGATATAGATATGTTTTTTCCATTTAGCTTTGTTATGAATATCTCTAAGTAAGATTCGTAATAAGAATTCTATCTTAGCTAAAAGATTTAGGGTCATTAAAGAAGTAAGTATATTCTTATCGTTAGTGATTGTGACACGTTTGTTTTCAATGCTTAAAGCTTTATAAATGATTTATCATGACACTAGAAAAATTCTAAGCAACAGCAATGTAGTATCTACGTCGGCATAAAGATGACATAGGATTTTCTTATTTATTACGTGCGCACACGACAGCTTTAACGTGACCACGCGATATTATTACGTGCGCATGCGATAGCTATTACGTTATAAGGGGATAATTATTGCGTACGCATGCGGATTTGGACCCCGGCCGGGATCCTCGCATGAATAGTTAGACACCCCGAGTATGTGTCGAACCTACAACGGTTAGGGCAAATGTTTTTTTTTTTTAAATCAGTCGGACACGGAGACCCTTAAATGATCTATGGAAGAAAATTAGAAGACCATTACACACGTATTTTGTATTTATTAAAAATATATGTATTTTCGCAAAAAAACGCGACATTCCGATGAGACACGAAGCGAGGTACGATATTGTAACACGAGATCTCGCAATGTCGAAGTATCCCGTACAACGAGATTTCAGAAATGAATAAATTTTAATTTCTTTAGATAGGGCAAGTATGAATTTATTAACAGTCAAATAATGATTTCTGAGGAAGTTAGATGCTTGTTACCCAAAGAAATTCGCGATAAATGTGAAAAAATGCGTCATAAAACTAGAAAAATGTAAACACAGCTTCAGGTTATTAGCCCGCTTAGTTCAGTGCGCATTAGCACTGGCCAGGAAATCTGCTCTTAAATCCCCGGGTTAAGCGTACATTTCTCGGTGACATTTGATTTTTTCTTATGACCATCCGACACTCACCTCTCATATGGGATATAGCCACTTGGAATATTCGAAAATTTCCTCTTAGACTCGTTTATTATACATCGTTTGTGAAACAAGTTCTTGCAAATAATATTCACAAAGCTCTTTAGGAGAATTTTGTCCTAAGGTGAAAAAGAACCCTTTTTAACTTAGAAATTACACTCTACATTTGAAGCAAACAGTATTTATTTATTTATTGCTTTTCCTGACAACAAAGATTGTTCAAAATACTTACAATATGTACTTTTTCACCTAAATAATTAGGAATTTTATAAGTTTTTCTGAAGGAGCTTTGTGAATAGGTACCCGGAAAAGCCGTCAACGTCAAATGACCACTGAGATACGACAGAATCGTATAACACCACTAACAAACAAATTATGTCCACCCCCTCTCTGGGGGTGACAAACCGTTTTTGCCTGTTCGTCTAGCATACCATACCATACCATACCATACCATACCATACCATACCAAACAATATCATACCATATCTTTGTTTGAGAGGAGGTGCAGGGGGAGGGTCATGCGCTTTTCATAAAAAAACAACATCTAGTTCATACTTATATTGGAAGGGCACATGGTCCCTGTGAAAGACTACGGGAAAGTATTCGCAGCAGCTTTAGTGCTACAGTTAATTATAGAAAAGACAGGAAATATGCAAAACATACGGGTAAGTTAATTATAGAAAAGACAGGAAATATGTAAAACATACGGGTAAGAGTCAAGTATTATGTTGACAAGAAAGCGTCACAACTACATACGTAGTGTACAATTTTAATGAGGTGTTAAGTGAATTTTACAGGCAACTTTATATTAAAATATTTAGAGTCAATACAATAACCCTAGTTGCAAACGTAAGAAAAACACTAAAATAAAAAAAAGTTGACAACTCCTTTAGTGACACTGCAAACATATCATTTACATAAAAAGTCAAACTAATCTCGATACAATTGCTGCATACAACTGAAGTCCATGGGATGTTGATTCTGGAACGAATAAATCTGTCACTATTTTTCCAGAAATATTTTCCACTAAAGTTTGGTACTCATAGTTGCAACAGCAAAAAGGAATGGGAAAGGTTGTTTCTCTCCGAATTAACGTAAATCATTCTGGCTAATATGCAAACGAAGACCACAATTCAATGCACCAAACACTGCCAGTTGTCTATACATGACCTCCTGAATTCCCGTAGGAACATCAAGATTGCGTTGCGCACGTATTCTATGGTGATTCCATGCCATGTTAAACGTATCTTCTTAGTCTGCGCTTTGACCTTAGATGATCACTTTCAGGGTCAGTCTGTATTAAAATACGGCGAACAGTTTCCTGTGTAATGGTTAAATTGTGTTTCAAATGAAGCAGTTTCCACATACTTATATAGCCAACGTTTTGATAACCTTGTTGCTGGAGACTGATAATTGATCAGACAATGACTTCAGGTGGACTTTCGTTCATTCTTCTACGAAGACCTAGTCTTTTGATGATTTTTCCAAGTGTGCGATGACCTATACTTATGTGGTGCGTAAAAATAAGAAAACCAAGTTTATCTTCTCTGAGAAATAATAACGATCAAGTTCTTCAAGTAGGGCGGTGTCCCCCGGGTAGGTAAGAGTTCCGACTACAACACATGGAAGCAGCAGAATCTGAAAAAATGGACAGGCATATAGTTCAGTGGTTGAAAAAAATAAGTAAACACATAACGCTCATAAAATTACTAGGTAGTCCAACACATTTGGAATCTTTATGCCTCCAGTTTCATCTGGAACGAGCCTCTAGAGCGATTGATATCAGTTGTTTTAACTAGTTTTCCAATAGAGAAGAAATAATAACAGCAACTAAACAAGATAAATTTAGATTACTCGAAAAAGAGGATATAGGTCAATCACTGAATGAATTTTAAACACAAACTGCATAAAGCTGTAGTTTAAGGAAACAGTGACTTTTTATCTCGGTACACGCAGATTCTGCTATTTTTGTTCAATGGGCCTACGCCAAATAATATAAATAATGAAGAAACTGAAAATGTCAATAAAAGTAAGGGTCATAATTTGATAATAAGATTCTTTGATAGAAATAATGTTTCTAAAAGATTTGCATTAATTGACAGTGTGATCTAAATAAAGACGAAAGAGTCTTAAAGACTTAGTCTTTAAAATTTTAGTTCGATATTGGAGGAAGCTTTACGCTGAAAGAATCACTCTTGAACACGTTCCTCGGACCGACCAGTACTAAACAATGAGGAGAATGTTTTTCCTCAAGGAAATAATGGGTGGCCACTAAAGGGGAAAGCGATACAAGGATTACAAGTCGGATGCTCTAACAATTCGGTCACATCACCTCTTTAGACATAAATTTTCATACTACTATCAATTTAAGAATAAACAGTAAATCATTATAAACATACTACTCCATGTCGAAATATAAATAATTTACCAGTAAATAAAAAGTAAAAAAGAGTATTTACCATGAAGAAAAATTGTTTGCAGCATTTTAGTCCAAACACTATCCATGTGATTAAATGTTGGTTCAGAGAAAAATAAATCGCGGTACCTTGAAACATGTTTGCTACTTTGCTCAGTAGTTGTCTTTTTTTGGACACATTGCTACGTTGGTTAACAAAAAAAGTCTGATAAAAAAGGCGAGTCCTAGAAATTAATTGAAATGATACCAACAAACTGATGCACTAAATAATAACATGTTGACATAATTTAGACAAATAATAAAACGGCAATTATATTAAGATGCCTTTAGTAAATATGCATTGCCGTTATTTAGACGAATTGAACAGGATTCAAGACAACATGACGAGGCCGATATACGTTTCCGTACATTTTGACAAAATATATGTCATCATGTCGCGATACGGTATCCCGACTTCCATACGTTAATATATTTGTCGACTAGAAATAACATGGATGTCAACATACATGTTACTTCAAGTCGACAAATTTATTTATGTAAGAAAGTCGGGATACCGTATCGCGACATGATGACATATATTTTGTCAAAATGACATGGTATATATAAACTTGTCATCGTAATTTTGACGACTTGTTGTGTTCTATAAGTCGAGGGAGACAACTTCATGTCTTCATAGCGGGGGTACATACAAGCTTCCGTACAAATGTTACTCCAGCTTAGTTGATGACGTGTCCACACTGCTATAGGATTGTGTTCAAACCTAGTATGGCGAACAATTTGACTATTTTCACGCCAGTGTCTTTATCTTATCCCGCTTATTAAGACACGCGTCGTGTTGTTGTTTGTTTGTTTTCTTCATATATTGTTCTGTAGCCTGAAAGTACGGAAGCTTGTATGTACCCCCGCTATGAAGACATGAAGTTGTCTCCCTCGACTTATAGAACACAACAAGTCGTCAAAATTACGATGACAAGTTTATATATACCATGTCATTTTGACAAAATATATGTCATCATGTCGCGATACGGTATCCCGACTTTCTTACATAAATAAATTTGTCGACTTGAAGTAACATGTATGTTGACATCCATGTTATTTCTAGTCGACAAATATATTAACGTATGGAAGTCGGGATACCGTATCGCGACATGATGACATATATTTTGTCAAAATGACATGGTATATATAAACTTGTCATCGTAATTTTGACGACTTGTTGTGTTCTATAAGGCGAGGGAGACGACTTCATGTCTTCATAGCAGGGGTACATATAAGCTTCCGTATGAAAGAGATGTATGTCACCTTAACCCACCTAAACATGTGATTTCTAGCTTGCAATGATTCATACGGTGGAACAAAGGTGACATGTGCGGTTTTTTATTTATCTCGTGGCGACGAGATACTATGTCGTGACCACGAGTAATTAAGTCATGCCCACGAGATAGCTAAGTCGTGGTCACGAGATACTTTGACGTGGCCTCAAGTTACTAAGTCGTGGCCACGAGATAGCTAAGTCGTGGCTACGAGATACTATGTCGTGGCCACGAGTTACTAAGTCGTGACCACGAGATAGCTAAGTCGTTGCCACGAGATACTATGTCGTGGTAACGAGTTACTAAATCGTGGCCACGAGTTACTAAATCGTGGCCACGAGATAGCTAAGTCGTGGCCACGAGATACTATGTTGCGGCCACGAGTTACTAAATAGTGGTCACGAGATAGCTTAGTCGTGGTCACGAGATACTATGTCGTGGCCACGAGTTACAAAATAACTAAGTATAAGATATACGTATAAGAAAAGATCTATTTCAGATACTTTAGGAAGAGATTTATGGAATATATGATCGGTGTCGAGCTTTATCGAGCCAAGATTCACTTTTGTAAAGACCAGGACAAACCTCCGATCCTAATCGAATAAATCTTTTTAGCCTAGTTTTATCATGTTTTTATATTATTTGAATGGTACCATTCTTATTCTTTCCCGACAAACAGTTTTAACGTGTAATTTTGGTTTGCTTCATCACCGCCCATATTCAAAGTAGATATTGATCCGCGATAGAAAAGTCTTCAAGTAATTTCCTTAAATAATAACTTTTTTTCAGAAATACTCAAATTAATTTCCATCAAACAATTTCTTTCACGTTATAAAATAAACTTCCGCCAACAATTAACATATTAAGATACAATTAGGGTAGAACACGACACTTTGTGAACTTTCGAGCAGAGTCTTGAAAATTAGCATGAAAAATGTTGACGTATTTCAGATTAGATTCCGTGGATTCTTTTTAATAGTTTCAGCCATTTTTTGTACACGACGTCAAAGTTGACCAACAAAGACCGTTCGCTGCGTATCCTTGGCAACTGTTAACGGGTTCTACCACGCCACCGGCTAACACATTATCTAAAATGCTACTGTATTCGACGGATTTTTTTCTCTTTATGCTGATATAAGTATTTGTGTTAAAATTCCACTATAAATGACATTATGACCACTGCAGATATACGGAAATGTACGGAATTCTACATAAATTATTATAAATATTAAATAGGTCTGAAATTTACAATACGGAGGAATTAAATTGTCTCGTCACTGTTCCTTGTGATATATTATCAATCAATACAATCAACAAAACAAAAACTGAAATGAATATTCTAGCAACTCTTCCTCGGTCATTATATCAATCAAATCAATGACTAAAAAATCACAAGCACCTTTGACAACCTACCCACCCTTCTTTTATATCACCACCATCACATTTGTAACATTTATTGTCACTGAATTAAATATAATGATCATCATCACTATCATCACACAAATATTTCAATGAATAATCGGTGTCATCACTACCTGAGTCAAACCGGTGTTTTTGTGTCTGAGATGCCAGTGCTTGTTACCTTTTCTTTCTCTTTTTTTCTTAAGAAGCATCTGCTTGGCCTTAGTTTATACGAATTTATTTTAGTTTGATTCTATTGGAAGCTATAACCTTATTGAAACACTCTCGAATCCGTTCCTGAAACCAACCAGTACTAAGCAATAATTGGAACTCGCCTCTGATAGGTTTTGAACCCAGCAATCTTCAGATCACTAGTCCGACGCGTGAACCCCAACTCGGCCACGCCGAAAGTCAGACTTGAGTTGTCTTTCTGCTTTTTCTTCTTTTTTCCAACCATTTGTCAACCTTTTGCGTTTTCTTTTTCGTGCCCTTTTTTAGCTTCGTCTGTCTTCTCTCTTTCTTTTCTTTTCAATTAAAATCTTTCTTCATCTGTAACAACTTTTGGCAATATTTCTCTCTTAACCGATTTAGAAGTTTTATGTTTTATTTCTGGCATTTTCAATAAATATTATTAATAGAGGCGGTTCCACTTTTTGTGTTGATGCTGGCTCTTCGTTACTATCATTTTGTGCTAGTTGAAGAGCAACTATATCTTTATCAATGATTATATTAACATACTATGAAAAAAATAACATGCCAAAAATGTAATACATTGTCGGGTCATACTGATACCACGTCATCAACCAGAATTTTGCCATTAGGTCATCTCAATACACACATATATACAGTAAAATTATCGTATTTGCTATATATTTCCATATTGCCTAAAACTTTCATCATTTCTAATATAAATTTCAAAAATCGATATCACATCTTCCTTAGCATACCCGGTATGAAATTGTTTTAAAACTAACTATCCCAAAGATGCCAACTTTTTCTCTAATTTTTTAAACGTGGTACGGTAAAAACTTTGGAAAACCGGGGAAAAAATTTGCGTGTTTCCTATCACGCGATTGAAATACAATTTGTGTCACTTTCACGAAAATTATCTTTGAAAATAAAAAGTATCCGAAGAAACACGGTATCCGAACTTACACTCATTCAATATCCTCTATATGACTAATATTCCGTAGTTCGTACATTCGAAATATACGGCAAGTTTGTTGTACGAAGTCCGTACTTTACTTAAATACGGATCTTTTTATTAAAAGTCCGTAAATTCCTAAAATACGAAATTTCTTTAGATTTTCACAAACTGTTTAAATAAAATTTTTAATCAATTTAAAGACAAATCATGACTTTTGATCAACATGTTATAAATTTATGTGAAACAAAACAATAAATTCATTAAACAGCAAAATAAAATATAATACCTCATTTGCATACGCACTTCTATATTTAATATGACGTCATCCAGTCCATATAAAAATCATGGACCGCCCCCGGTCTGTATGCGGTTTATGGACCGGATGACGTCATATTAAATATAGAAGGGCGTATGCAAATGAGGTATAATATAAACAAATAAGATATCACTGTACAATAATAGTATTGCAATTCTTAATTCGGGAGTGTATAACAACATATAATTAGTATTTTAAAAAGTGCATTATGATAAATTATTTGATTTTATCCATGAAATATGGTGCTATATCAGTCAAATATATTTCATATTTTCTAAAAATAAATATGAAAGAGTGAGACTAAAAAAGGATTGGAGCACCACACTAAATACCGTATTCCGGTATATACCGGACAAGGCGCTTGAATGATAAAATGCTAAAACTTGCCTTTTTACCCAATGGAATGAACTTTAATAAGTCTAATTCATCTTTTCACACCGATTTAGGTATGATAATGAATGAAAAATGTAAAAATCGGTGAAAAAAACGATATTTGTCTATTTTGTGATCATGGTTTCTGCAAGCGTCTAGAGGTACTTCTCCAATCCTGTATTGAGTTAAATCCAATATGAAAAATAAATTTAAAAGTGGACGGAGTCACAACTGATATTTATTTTAAGGGACTTCTTTTCACATTTTATCATGCAACTGCTATGGTAACTGCCCGATAACACTTGCCTGATAATTCTTTTTGATATCAGGTCAGTAACCTGATATCAAAAATAAGCCACGCCCATTATAACGGACTTTTTTCAATTGCTTATATTCACATTTTCATCAGCATGTGAATTCTACAATGTAATTTCATACCCTTATAAGTTTTGAATCAATATGCGAAATTTATTTATTTACTATTTCGATTTCAATTACGAATAAATTAGATAGCGAATAGTTTTAGCACCAACTAAATGAATTAAGTGACGCCATAATTTATATTGCAAATGTCATCCACAGGTGCTCGTCTAGTCTTGGTGCCCATATAAAAAAAATGAAGTTTAAAAAAAAAATTGAAAAAAATAAAATTTGAAAAAAAAAAAAAAATTGAAAAAAAACCAAACATCAAAATAACTATTTTGGGTTGAGTGTAAGAAAAAAAAATTTGAAAAAAATTTTTTTTTCCTATATACCATTACTATGAAAAGGTCACCTAGTCGCCGTAACGCTATGGAGCTTTACTAGGACATGCTGTGGAACAACCAAAATGTCGAGTTCTGTAACAATACAAGCTATTTTGCTACTCTTTACACATCGTGCATTTAGAAAATTGTTAACATTCTTCATCTACCTTACAGACGTCATCTAATATAAATTTCAAATTGGAGTGTCCGAGTTAAAATGTAAGTTATTTAAGATTGTATGTAAGGTACAATAAGAATGTTAACAATTTTCTAAATGCACAATGTGTAAAGAGTAGCAAAATAGCTTTTATTGTTACAGAACTCGATATTGTGGTTGTTCCACAGCGTGTCCTAGTAAAGCTCCGTAGCGTTACGGCGACTAGGTGACCTTTTCATAGTAATGGTATATAGAAAAAAAAAAATTTCAATTTTTTTTTTCTTACACTCAACCCAAAATAGTTATTTTGATGTTTTTTTTTTTAAAATTTTTTTTTTTTTTTTTTTTTCAAAATTTTTTTTTTTTTTAATTTTTTTTTTAAACTTCATTTTTTTATATGGGCACCAAGACTGGACGAGTACCTGTGATGTGACATCATAACCATGTTCACGTCATTTTCTTTGAGAACTTGTAAATGTTTACTTTATTTCGCCGGATTATTATTTAATTAGTGAACAAATTGTTTCGTTTAAAAGAGAAGACGCTATGTTTGTGTAGCTTTTGTAAATTGCCGATTTGACTTGATTTGCTGAGATTAACGTGAACTTTTAAAATTTGACAATCAAGACAAAAGTACAGTAAGTATGTGATTCGATTTCAGGATTTTTGCATCGTATGTCTTAAATTAATGGTTAAGAATTTATCTTGTTAGGCTCCAAGTGCTAGTGGCACTGATTGACTAAGATATGTGTCTTTAACTTTTGTTATTTCAGCACTAAACATCAATATATTTAAAACAAAAAATTAAATTATTTTTTTCACTGTCATATATTATTAATGTAACGTTATAGGTGGTTTCTTCTGCCTTTAAACTCACATGAGGTTTAAAAGTTTCATTCTATCAAGAATAAACGCTGCAATAAATAATAATAACAATAAGAGCATCACATACAGAACAAATATTTTTACAAATTACAATCTATTTCACAAATACCATACAGAATATTACACTAGGCAAGTCAAATTACAATAAAACAATTTCACAAATTAAATTATATAACAAATATACTACCAGTTGTATACGAATCTAAGAATATAGAAATAGAAATCAAGGTATTTCTAAGAAATACTGACGTTAACTAATTTATACAGTTCTTACATTCGGAACGAGAAAGGACGTGTCAGTTACAAGAAAATATTTTATTCCAGACCATCACTCAAATAACTTGCATACCAAACAATCGTCATTCACTCTACTTGCAAAACCAGTTCATACCCATACAAAGAACAAAGACAATCGGAAACTAACATTAGCAAGATTTGTTTGCTTCTAGAAATACAACGTATTATTAAAAAGAGAACTTGGCGTAATTTACCCTTATCGTACATATAGACAATCGTATGCAACATTACGTACGAACTTATGGGACGCGGTGTATCTGTGTTTTGAACTTTCACCGGCCGTTAATGTCGTCGAGTTTTTTGCATGGAATCAGTGCACATATATCTGTTCTATTACATTTACTATTACGATCCCAATTAACCGCTAGTTAATGTTATAAATCCCGAAGTAAAATCACACCAGTCCCGAAGTGAGACCTTTCATTTGACAAGTAGCATCGCTAACCTGGTATTTACGCTTGAAATCATCACAAAGATATCAACCGGCTCGAACCACATGCGCAGACATTGCGATTTTACTACTTTTAAATGGTTTTATTCTTCACGAGTGACACTAAGTCCTATTGTGCCCGTATTAAGAAAGTGCTACATGTTTAAGGTATTCTAATCGGAGTTTCTCCGCAACAAGTCTTGGTTCCCTGTTCGTCTATGATCAATTAATTGAAACGAGCGGAGAATACTTCCGTAGGATGCTTCTAAAAATATCGTTCTCTACTTAGAATTTCCGGCTCGTGAAATACTGTAGCATTTATCAATGTTTCGTGAAATCTATTCCATATTTCACTCAAAACGAATAAATATTCTCTTATATTACACGATGCTGTCAAATCTATAAAAATCTCTCTTTATCCTGAAAAGCGATGCTTGCCTGTATTATAATTACGTTATAAATATTTGCTACAAGGTATATGCCAGTATATAACGGTTGTTGCAATATAAACTCGCGTACCGCGGCTTGGGTTATAATTTACAAATAGCCCGTTTAATTATAGCGCAATATAGACTTGTGAACCGATCCTTAGATAACTAGATAGTATCACGGTGTTGTAGATTTTGAAGAAATCTCGCTTTTTCTTCTAAAATGGATGGCTTGCTGAATATAATGTTCGTTATAGTTATTTCTGACATGTTATATGGCACCGTATTTAACGGTTGTTTGCAATCATAACCCGAGCCGCTAGGACGAGGGTTATATCTACAAACAACGTTTATATATCACGCGGTCAACTATACGCCAACATCTTCATAACTTAAAAAGACCGAGGTTGTCTCTATGTCCCTAAATCACCCATCTCTGGCGAATTTTATTTAACATTTGCTTTAACAACCTGTCTAATAAAAATGACAGATCGAAGCCTCCGTAATTATGTTTGATTTTATTTACCTGTCAACTGCATGCTGATTTATCACGCGTCAATGCACCACGATATATTAATCTTCGATAAATGTCCGGTAAATTTCGTGAATGTGAGCTATAAGATTAATTTCAAATTTCAACGAAACAATTACACTGACCGACTATAGGCCAAAAGAAACTGCCAGGTTCTATATCCTCTGATTTCCGACCCGCCATACGTTTGTAATCGAGATTGCGAATACTTCCATATATTTTTCTTCTTGTCTTACAACCTATTTCACACTTAACTGAAGCAATCATGTTTATTGTTGTCCTTTTGTATATATTAATATGTTTTGCACTACTATTGTGGTTGAAAGACATTCCTTTTCTAATACATAGTATTTAGAATATAATTTAAAACTCATTCAAACGGCATTAAAATCAAAACAACTCTATGCCATTCAGTGCCGTACATGCAATACAAATCACGACTACAACCTCAGTGTTGTCTAAATTGTCTTTATTCCATGTACAATTTGCAGAGTACTTGGCCATTTTCATTAAATATATTGAACAAAAAAGAATGAAAAGTCGTCTAAAATAAATATTGACAAAAGTGGATCGCATCAATGACCTCCCACTATATGAGTAATCACCTTGATCGCGATGTGCTTCTACGGCAATGTGATGAGAAAAAATAATAACTTGTGACTGAAGTTGTAACACATTAGTTATATAAGATATTATAACTCATATTAATTCTCGTAACTGCTACGACAGATCGAATATTTAAAGTAATGCTAAAATGTATTCTAAATTACAGGTCCTTAAAATCAGGACTATATACACCTCTGACTTCCATCATGGAGTAGTCTGGAAAGTTATATGCGAAGAACGATGTGAACTTCCCCCGCGTACAATACTTTCTTAAGGGCGGCGCTTAAAGCAACATGCCTTTATATCATTAATATTTTCTTAGAAATTTTGAAAATGAATTTAAAAGCATTACTTTGTGAGTGACCAACAAGCGAAGCAATAACGAATATCTTTAGCCAACCCCACGTTACATCTACCAAAAAACATGTTACAATATGCAATAATTGGACCAAAAAAATTGTTTGAAAACGACTATCAGCATAATGTTTAGTTCCACTTCGGTTTTTCACATAATGAATTATTCTTATCCCTGAAATTAAACACAAACATTGAAAAATGCTTTTCACTCTCAATCAGACTGAGAAAAGCACAAAACTACAATACATTTTACTTTCTGCTTTCATCCACATTGATCTATGCAAAAAAAGCATTTACGTTTTACTATAATGTATTTAGACTTTCTAAATCTCAGTGGCAGTTCCTGTACAATACAATCACTGCTGGGAACTGATTATCTGTAGACTACAACCCACACCAACCTAATGCTAATTTTTGCAATATACAAGCTATAATTGTGAAATGATTTCGTTTCACGTATTTTTTCAGCGCCCGTCGAATTTTCAAAATGTAAAACTTCACAAGTTTAAATAAACGAAAGACAGGTAGGGGACATTATAACACTTAAACAATATTATGGATTAAACGTCATAATTCCGATTTCAAGCTCCACAACTCAAAATTCCTAGCCTTCCACGAATCCTTCAACATAGTGCTTCATTCTTACCCGAGATCAGTGTATTCACCAATATCTCAATAAAAGATTAACATGTATCTTGTCCTTACATCGACTAAGCAACCATGTAATGAATCTGTTTGTTTCTAGTTGCGTTTTATTTTCGGGTCTTTTGGATACTAATTCCTGTTTCTACTTACTTCTCGCAATTCACCTCAGTTCATTTGGCTGCGAGTATGATATTAAGTTATTTCTTTAAGATTTCATTATTTATTTACATATGTTAATTCTTGTTTTCTTTTGCATTGTATTTGATGCGACTAAAATTAATAGGTTCTACTGATAGGTGATTGAAATTTACAACACATGTTCCTTTCTACATTTCTAATGTTTTCTTTCTTAGGAATACCACAATATACGTATAAAAATATAACACAAGCTCTATCATGATGTTTAAAAATTAATATTAAAAACATAACAGTTATTTCTAGTGGAGAGCCACAATGTTATCAACTTTGGGATCCAAAGAATCTAACTGTCCCAAATTTCTACATTATCTATACATATAATTCTAAAATTACTTTCGTTTTACTGACCATAAATTTAACATTTTGTGCCCTTAAATAACAAAATGACCCAATCAGGTTTCAAATCAAAATCAATCTGAAACATAGCAACATAGAATTTATAACCAATCATCCCCTGGATTTTTTATCGGGTTCTAAGGTTTAAAAAACATGAAAGTACAGACAGCTTAATTGACCTTTCACCTATATTATATAAAACCCTTTTTACCACAGTTTTTGGACAAAGAGGAAAAGCCCTTTTTAAATCTTTCCAGTTACAAAATTTTTAAAATTTTGGGCCCATTTTGTTATTGAAACATATTCCCAATTTGTTAATTTAAAACATATTTAAAAATTTAAACAAATTTTTTTTTAAAAAATTATGACCTTTTAGAAAAATGAATTATATTTTTTTTTTTGGGTTTAAAAAGGAAAATCATATGCTTTTTATTTTTTTTTTTTTTTTAAATTTGAATTTTTTTCATTTTTGGGGCTGCACAAAACTTTTCCCCCCTTTTTAAGACTATTTCACCCCCTTGATAAAAAAGGGCTTTTAAATACTATTTAACAAAAATAAAAAATTCTTTTAAACCCGAATACTTTTTTACAAAAAATTTTCAGTTAAGAAATATATCCCTTGAATAAAAAGATCGTTTTTGTTTAAAAACCCTTTAATTACCATTCACAAATTTAAAAAATACCCTAATCACTGTTTTATTGTAAAAAAAAACCCCAGTTTTAAATGACGTCATTGTCTTGTTTTTGTCCCCTTTCCTTTTTTGCTTCCTTTGGTGTTTTCCCTTTCTCCTTTTCATGGGGGGAACCCGGTTTCGAAAATTATTTGGGAAAGATCTTTTTTTCTTTTTCCTTTTTTTTCGACATAGATATTTATTTTGTTTTTTAAAACGGGCCCTTTTCATTTTTTAAATTGTTTTCATTTTTTCAAAGTCATCTATTTGATCGTTTTTTTTTTGTTTCCCCATCTTTAAAATTTCATGGGCTTTTTGTTCCCTTTTAAAATCTCGTTTTTTCATTTTCCGTCTTTTTATTTTTTCTTAAATTCAAATTTATAAGTTTTAATATTCTATTTGGGAAGAGTTCAGCCCAAATTTTTTTCCTTTGGGCGGGGTTGTTTTTTTTTAAAAAAAATGTTTTTTTTAAGTTGAATTTTTTCCCTTCTTTAGGGGAAAAACCTCACCCGTTTTTTTCATTAAAACCCTTAAAGCTTTGATTTTTAAAAAAAGGGCAATTTTTTTTCTGCTTTTTAAAACCTAAAATTTATCATTGAATCGGTAAAAGATTTCAATTCAAAAATTCTGCTGTTGAAACATTACTTACAGAATTGTTTTTTTGGGTTTTTCTTTAAGTAGGCATCTTCCTTCATTAAAAAAATGGGAAATGTGTATTCACTTTTTTTTGGGTTCTGATAAAAATTTGTCATTTTTTCCTATCGCTTTTTGTTTTGGTTTGATTTTTGCCAAAAACTGCGGGACGAGAAAAACTTTTTTGCAAAATTTTTCCAATTCTTTTTACATTTGTTGCTTTCTTGCCTTTTTGCACAACACTTCCCCTTTTCCCTTTTATTTGATAAAAGTCCACTTTTCCACATGTTTTTTTTCACTTCTAAGGGGTTTTCCTTTATGTGAAACAAATTTGTTTTCTTTTGGGGAATTTGAATTCGTGTTCCTTCCCCTAAATGAGAGGGGGAAAAGACCTGATTTCCCCCACGGTTATGCCCTAAATTGGTTCTCCTGAGTTGTAAATTACAACAAAATTTTCCCTTTTTATTTTTTAATGTTTCTTTTTTAGGGGAATACCACAGAAAATTTTAAACAACAAACACAGGTTTTTTCCTGATGTTTACAAAAAATAAAAACAAAATAACAGTTTTTTCCTAGTGGGGGCCACAATGTCAACCCAACCTTGGCCAACCCCAAAAATTCTAAACCTTTTTCCCCAAAAAATTTCCCAATGTTATCTATCCCAAAAATTTCCCAAAATTGATTTCCCCCTTTTACCCCTGGCCCCCAAATAAAATTTAAAAAATTTTTGGGTGTTTTTAAATTTAAACAAAATGCCCCAACGGGTTTTCCCAAATACAAAAAAAGGGGTAAAAATAGCCCCAAATAGAATTTATAACAAAATCATCCAACCTGGCTTTATCAACTAAAGTTTAAACAACAATATAAGTACGGGACGGGGCTTAATTGCCCCTATCCCCCTATTTTTAAAGAATTTTTTAGAAAATTTGGGATTTGGCCCCAAAGGGGAAAAAAGCCCCCATTTTAAAACCCTTCCCCATTTTCCCCTAATTTTTAAAATTTTGACTCTTTATAAACCTATCCCAATTTGTAACTTTAACCATTTTTTGAAATTTCACCAAATTTTGTTTTAAAAATTGCTTTTTAGCCCCAAAAAATGATTATTATATAAAAAAAATTGGTTTTAAAAAAATTAACCCGGGATTTATTTTTTTTTTTAAAAATGAAATTTTATCATTTTTGGGGCTGCAAAACAGTATGTTATTACGGTTAAATTACCACTTTTTTTCCCATTCTTTTTAGTATAAAACCTCTGATCCCTTTGGGTTTCCCCTTTGGTAGAGGGGACCCTTTTTTTTAAACGGGTTTTTCCCCCGATTTCCCAAATTTCCCTGAAATGGGGTTTCCCGTTTCAGCCTTCAGTTAAAATTTTTAAAAAAATGAGAATATTGATGGGCTTAATTTTTGGGAAATTTTTAAAAAAAAATTACTGTCATCAAAATGCCTTTGTAAAAGGAAAACCCTTTACGTTTAAATTTGGCCCCACCTACCTTTTTTTAACCCAAAAAATCTGACTCTTTTGCTGGGTTTGCCCAAAGTAGTTTTAAACTCGTTGGGGGGAAAGTTCTTAAACCGGGGATTTTTTTTAATTATTTGAAACTTTGATTTACGAACAAACGTTTTCAT
>NW_026863832.1:0-64038 GCF_026571515.1 Ruditapes philippinarum | reverse complement strand
GTATTTTGCAAAATTTGCGAAAAAAAAAAAATTTTAAAGCCCCCTTTTAAAGTGCAGATGCCCAAAAAGCATTCTATTTGCTAAATAAATGAAAATTTAAAAAAGCAAAATAAAAAAAATATTTGGGGCTTTTTAAACCCAAATTTATAATCCCATAATAACATATTAGGACTTTTTCCTTTGAATTTTTTTTTATTTTTTCAAAATTGTTTTAAGGTAATTTAAAGGGTTTTTTTTGAATAAAAAATGTATTTATGCATAATATTTTTATTGTAATTTTAAAAAATTAAAATTCCCCAAAAAATACCCTTTGGCCTTTGTTTTTTTTGTCATTTAATTTGCTAAAAATTTAAGTGAATTTTTAAACCAAAAATTCCCCTTTGTTTAATTGTTTCCAAAAAATCGACCAAAAACAAATTTTAAAAGCAAAAGGTAAAATTTTTGTTTTTAAATCCCTTTATTGGGGCCGATTTGGGTTTGGGTTTTTTTAAAAAAAAAAAAAATAAAAAAAAAAAAAGAAATGTTTTTTTGTAAAAAAGGGGAAAAGGGGCAAAATAAAAAATTTAAAATTCCAAAAGTTGTCCCGGGGGCGTAAAAAAAATTATTACCTTTTTAAAAACCGAGCCCCTTCGTTTTACGAAAACAAATACCCTTTTAAAAAATCTTAAGAAAAAACAAAAAATTTAAAATTTAAAAATATTTTCTTTTAAAAATTCCCCCATTTAAATTTAAAAATTTTTCATGAATTAAAACGGGGGGTTTTCCCCCATTCTTTTCTTGATGTCTTTAAACTTTTTTGTCCCTTTTCTTTGGTTTAAACCAAAAAACCAAATGAAAGTTTTTTAGAAAAAAGAAATAGGGTTTTCCCCCAAAAAAAATTTTCTTACCCAAAATGGGTTTTTTAAAAACTTAAAAATTTTTTGGAAACCAATATTTTTCCTTTTTTATTTTCTTTCCCGTTTTTAAAATACTTTTCCCCCAAAAATTTTCAAATTGAAAACCCCGGGCACCCCCCACCAGGCTTTTCCTTTTTTCCTCGTTTTTCTTTTTTCCTGTTTTTTTTTAAAAAACGTTGTTAAGTTTTAAGGAATTTCCCCAAAAAATTTTTTTTTGAAATTTATTGGTTTGGAAAAACGTAAACCAAAAAAAGAAAATAAAAACCAATATTTTTTTTGTAAAAAATTATTGAAAATTTGAAATAAAAAGGATACGGTTTTGAAGGATTTTATTTTTCAAATTAAAAATTTCAAAAGAAATTTTCAATAAAAAAAGTGTTTTAATTTTCCCAAATGTTTCTTTCCCTTTTGGTAATGACAAAACTGGTTTGGAAATGGGGAGGGGGAATTCAAAATTGTTTTTCGCCCCGAACTTTTGGGTATTTTTTTAATAAAAATTTTAATTTTCCCCTTTGGGGGCTTTTTTAATTCAGTGTACCCCCGAGAAAATTTCCCAAAAAACCTTTTGGGGTTTAAATTTTTTTACGCTTAAAAAAAAGAAAAACTTTTTATTTCCAAAAAAGGGTTTTTTAAAAATCTTATGTAAAAATAAGCCAGGCCCGTAAAATTTTTGATTTGGGGTTTTTCCCGAAAAAAATTTTTTTGGTTGGGTTTAAAACCCCTCTTTTGGCCTTTTGGGGCATTTGCACAGTTCGCTTTAATTTTTAAAGGGGTTTTTTGGCCAAATTCCTGGGGGTTAAACGGAATGGAAAATATTTTTCCCAAACAAAAATTTTGAAATTAACCAAATTTCCCCAAAATTTCCTTACAATTTTTTAAAAATTTTTTTTAAAACCAAGGTTGCCTTTTCAAAATAAATTTTCTTTGTAAAAAAAGGGTTTTTTTGTCGGATTACTGGCCTTTTTGTTTTTTCAGTTTTTGTTAACTTATTTTTTTAATACTTTTAATACATTATTCAAATCCAGCGCTAAAAAAGCCTAGGTTTTTTGCTTTGATTTGGTTGGCACGATAGTTCCGTTAAAATCAGTCTTAACTTTTAGATTTTTTGTTCTTCCCCTTTGATTGCTTAATAACTTCTCCATAGCCAGCCACCACGGAGTATTACAAGACCACTTTTTGATTCTCTAAAAAGCCCCAAAGATAACTTCAAAAACATATTTACTGTATTGTTTTAGGGCATTCAGATTGGGTTTTTAAATTCAAATTACCTTTTATATGGACAGTCAGGCGCTTGTCCCACATAAACCCAATTTTAGGAAATTGTGGATTCTTTAGAAGTCTGCAATTTCATAACATTTTTCGGAATTTGCTTTCTGACCTTATATATCAAGAAATGTATCCGAGGATTGTCGTAAAGGTTTGTTGAGGTGTTTTCTGGAATTTTTGATAATGGAAAACCCTTTCATATTGCCAACGACGGCTGCGAAAGGGGAAAAAATAATGGGTTTTGAAAACCCAGGGCAATGATTGGTCGGCGATTGAAGGCAAAAAAATATATACAACCTGGTAATTTTGGCTCAAGCTTACAATCATTAGCACATTTCTCTCTTAACATGTAGTAGACCTGGCCTTGCGTTAGAAATTGCCCAAGCAGCTGGTCCAGTTTTTAAAGCGACATGTGGACATAATTCAAACGACAGTGGAATATATCTGGCCGAAAACTTTTATGTTTCTTGTTAGGCGTAATAATTTACCTATTTCAAAAATTAGCTATACTTGACGGACAGTACCAAAAAATCATCATTAACAAATTGGGCCATAGAGTGTAATTTTAAAAATTAAATGCATCTCAAATAATTAAGTTAAATGTTGAACTAAGAGCTCCACATAAATATTTTTTTTTGGCTATAGGCTCAAGACGTGTTTGCAATTACTTTCATGTGTTTGTAGTGGACTGTGTCATATTTCTGTTTTCTGAAAACTTTAAGGTATATATATCAGATGCAAAATTATTGTTTAAAAATTTTAAAAAAGTATACTTCCAAAATGATTGTTATGAAATAAATATGGGTAATTTATATGGTAATAGATATAGAACATAAACCCTTTAAGCACTTAATTTTAAAAAGAATTAAAATATAAGGGGAAAAAAAAAAAAAATAAAACAAAGAAAATTCATAATGAAACATATTATGCCCCCCCCCCCCCCCCTTTCTAGCTGGGAAATTGAATGAAATCTATCATAAGTAAGTTAAACAAAATGGAGAGTAGCTGGAATAATATATATTTTGTATCATATAAATGTAACTATGGGCATCTACTTTGAACATTCAAGGTTATTTGTACCTTGTCCTCTGACCGTTAAGTGAATCTCAAAATACAATGGGCCATTCTACAAGGATTATGGGGAGCAATTAAAATGGTGAAACACAAAAACTTGATTTAAAGGGTATTTTTGAATATAATGGTAGAAAAACCTTCTGACATTTAACAGTCCTTGTGACCTTTGAAACCTAAAGACCTCAAAATCGACAGGGGTATTTCTAATTAACCCAATTCAATAATGAAAATATAAAAGAATTTAGTGATAAATAGTTTTCTAAAATTAGTGAACGGGAAACCAAATTTCCTGACATTTTAAGGACCCTGTTACCTTTAAACTGGTGACCCCAAAATCAATAAGGTCATTTACCACACTATGAACTAATCAACACATGAAATAGGAAAACTTTTGTCATAAATCTTTTCGAAAAATGGTGCGGAAAAACCCCCTTTTGACATTCAAGTCCACGTGACCTTGACCTTTGACCTAGTGAATCCCAAAAATCAAAAAGGGTCATTTTTGCTAGTTATGACCATCAATGCCGTGAAATATGAGAAGACTTTCTGAAAAATAGGGTTTTCAAGATTTAATGAGCGGAAACCAGATTCCGAATTTAAACACCTTAACTTTTGACCTTTAACTGCTAGTTAACAGACCAAAATCAATATAGGTTATGTTAATAGTTTTGACCAATCAATTATATGAAATATGAAGGGACTATTTATAAATTAAGTTTTTTAAGGGATAATCCAGCAGAAACAATGGTTTGGTCTAACGACGGATAAACAAACATACTTAAGGTCCCTGTGACCTTGACCATTAGACCTAAAGACCCCAAAATTGATAGGGAATCTTATTACTTACGACCAATCAATATGTGAAAATAATGACTTAGTGATAGATAGTTTCAAGATAAAATGAGCTTTTTAAAACCATTCCCACATTTAAGGCCCCTGTGACCTTGGCCTTTGAACTAGTGACCACAAAATCATAGGGTCATCTACAGCATATGACTAATTAATTTTGGGAAATGATAAAAGACTTTGTGAGAAATAGGGTTTTTTTTTTTAATGAGGCGGAAACCATTCTGACAAATTTAGGGGTCCCTTGTGACCTTTGAACCTTTTGACAAAGCTTTTTGAAATCAATATGTTTCACCCTACTATAGTTTGACCAATTAGTAATGTAAAAATGATGAAGGACTATTGGATAAATAGTTTTTAAGATTTATAACTGAGTCTACCGATGTTACTGGACGGAAACCAAACATAAATAAACATTTAACATATATTTTATTCAAACAATAAAAAATTGTTTATCACATTTAAATCGCTGCGCAGGAAGTAATTTAAAGCCATTTATTCACAACACCTCGGTGCGTGCCGATTTTTGCGACTCCGTAAAATAAATGGATTGCACGGCGCGTGCAATATATTTTGACGTGACGTCTTAGCGTTATACAAACATAGTGTAAAGAGTGCGAAAGTTAAGGCGGTATAATATAGGCGCCGTCAAGGAGATAAAGGGAGTCTTATCTTATTTGGGTATGTGATAAATAGAATCATTAAAATTATGTTAGGTTATCCATACTGAATTTATATTGCCAACTCGTTTGAATAAATTTAATATTATGCTCGGCAGAGGTCGGGGCGGTAATATTATTTTTATTCAACTCGTGAAAATAAATTCAGATTTGAACTTACACTCATTCAATATTTCCTCTAATTTTAATAAAAACGCTATTTACACTAGTTAATAACCTTTAGTGACGTTCATTTGCGCTATTATAGAAACATATCGTTAAAGCGGCTAAGTTAGCGTTACTCTAATAAACGCGTATTGAAAAATTACTATTTTTTTAACAAGTTTACCGTTTTGTAAATAGAATATTATATTCGTGTAGATTCAATACTAAAATTTATTTGAAACTTTCCTTGAATAAATACAATATTATGCTCGCCAGAGGCTCGAATAATATGATTTAATTCAACTCGGTTCAATAAATTTAAAGTATTAAACTTACCCCACTCATTCAATATTTTAAAGAACCTTTAGTGAATGAAGGACGTAATTACGTGTGGACAATCTGTCTGTTTCCATCAGTACTGATAGGTGTTCTGTAAAAGGGTAATGGTTGATATTGATGAAAGTGAACCATTAATGTGTTTCCAAAATTTTAGGTTAAACAATTAAGGATTTGTTTTTTTTACTACTGAAAAACCAACCAATTTTTTGAAGAAAGCTTAAAAAAAAGCGGGCAAAAAGGAAGGAAAAAACCGCAAAGGGGACCTCTCCCCAAAAAACCCCTCAGTTTTAAAAGAGTTTCTGTCCTCAATCCAAAATTTCTAAAAAGGTGAAAATGAAAAATTGGGCGCTCAACTGGACTAAGAGAATACAAAAACGTGAAAAATGAAATTTACGCATGAAAGTCCATTTGAACAAAGTGACAAGTGTGGAAAAATTGAAAGTTTGAGCTATCAAAACTGAAACATAATCTGAGCAAAGCTTACAGCTAATGTCTTATACTTGAAGATATCAAATTGAAAAAATTTAAAAAAAAAGCAAAATGTTACCCTGTCAAAAGAGAAAACAACTAAGGCCGATCGATTAGCCAAGTCTACAATGAAAGCAGACAGTATCGATCGAAAATTGAAAGTGTGACTGAGTGTGTAGGAAAGAAAGTAGCGAAAGACATAAAAGACTTGAGAGATGAACTGTTGAAAGAAATGTTTTGAAGTAAAACAGCAAAAATTGGGTAGATCGGTAATACAGGACTTCTGCAAAAAAAAACGAATCTCGCCTGAGCCACAAAAACAGGATAATTTTGAGGGAAAGACATCAAAATAACACAAAAAAGCCTTGAAAATAAAAACTCGGCCAACAGAAAATCAAAAATTCAAAATCTAAATACTCTGCATTTATAAGCAGGTGATTCAATGACAGGTATCCTGAGTGCGAAAACAGAAATGTCAGACTTTAATGTGAAAGTAAACAATCAAGACTCACTGCTGGTGGAAAGAATACGTACAATTGAAAATACCTTTTTCATATCAATGAATGATACAGATTTCAAATGGAATAAAGGAATAAAAGATGTAATATTACTTCATGTAGGCACAAATAATATATCTGATGCCAGATTTCCAGCCAGTACCAATAGTTGATGAGCTGAAGGGATACAATTACACAACGGTAAAAACCATCAACCCTCAAAATGTTAAAATAGGCATTTCTTTTCAATTCTACCAGAAAAATGACAAACTTGTCAACACCATTATTATTTGAAAACCAACAACAGTTTTAGAGTCTTTGTGCAGGGTGGTCATCACAAATAATATTAACCATGACTCTGACTTTATCCGCATGGGGGTATCCAGGGACAAGGCGGCTGTATAAAGGGATATTTACATCTAAATAGAAAGGGGTTGGAAAACTGTTTGGGAACAAATGAGGAAGGCTATAAACGTCCTAGGCTATCTAGCGGGATGGCCATCTGAGACCATAGCATTAACACAGTGGAAAACAAGTCTCATTTTCAGAAAGGGGAGCGTTTTCCAGGGCGAGGAGAGACGAAACCTGGTTACTGCCAGTACCAAACTTTCATGGCTGAGGAAAATAGAATTCTTGGGGTCGCCCGTCGTTAAATTTGTGAAAGTAATTCATTTCAAAGATGGAGGAAAACCAACGTTAATTTGACTTAATTTGAAATTGTAAATGACAATACTTTAAACTATGACTCCAATAAGAAATAGTTAACTCGTTGGGACAGCATAAAGGGTTGACATAACTACATCTTAATATTCACCTAATTTGTACCCAAAATTAGACGAACTCAAAATTAATAATTTCAGAACAAAAAGGTTGATATACTCTGTTTATGGTTGAAACGTTTCTAATGTAAATTTTTCTAGGGACAATGAACTACAGTTGGACAATTTTACATTTTTCGCAAGGACAGGCCTTTTCCAATGGAGGCGGTTTAATTATTTTGTTAGAAGCTGTTTATCTTTTGTACATAGATCTGATTTAGAAAGGTTTTTTCTATTGAATCCATTGGCTTGAACCCTTAAACAGCCTAAATGTTAAATCGTTATTATTTTGTGTTATGAATACAGACCACCATCTTCTTAAAGTTGAGTGGCTTGAAATTTTGCTATATCCTTAGAAAAATCATATTTTAGAGGAAAAAGAATGTATTTGGTTATCGGAGATTTTAACTTGATAATTTTTGAAGCCATTGATAATTGTTCTAAATCTTGGTTAGAATCTAATGCAGTTCTGTAAATTTTTCTCAGCTTGTTGGTAATCTACCTACCAGAGTAACTTCAAAGCTCTGCTACATTTGATAGATCATTGCATTTTCAAACATGCCTCAAAAATATAGGTCGATGTTTTTACCTTCCCTTAAATCCATTAGTGACCATTTTTCCCATTTTGTCTTACACCAAAAACTTTCAAATATCAGTGTAAAGGTCCCATGCAATAAGCATACAATAACCTTCCGGTCTCTTAAAAACTTTGACGAAAATCGATTTTTAACCGAATTGTCAGCGGAAGCAACCCTGGTCCAGAAAGTAGCAATCTGTAGGAAAATCAAGATAAACTCTATTAGATTTTTGTTCACTGGATAAATTTTTGTCTGTCCTGAAAAACCCATGCACCAAAAACTAGACAAAAAAGGGGTAAAGAAGGGTCACCCAAACCCAAAACTGGATTTTTATAAAAAACATCCTCGATGCTATTAAAACAAAAACACCAGTTTCATAAGGTTAATTTGACAACAATATAATTACAACATATGGAAACAAACATGTTAAGTCTCTCATATATGATTCTAAGCGACAATATTATTAATTTGATTACCATCCAATCAAAACAAACACAACCCAAAGAAATTATGGACTGGTTAAAGGAATTATCTGGTTACAAACTCCAAGGTTCAAAACACCATTTTATTGATGATGTGATGGGATCAAACCGGTTTCTGACCCTTTTAATCACTGCAAATTTTTATTCAACAGAACAATTTGCGCTAAATCTCCACCAATCCCATCAATGCCAAATTAATCAGACTGGTTATGAAAATCCTGAAGCTTGTTGAACTAAATTTACATCTAAACTTCAGCATATACCCCCTTTCAAAATACCAAAATAGAGCCTCTCTATATGTGGTTTTAACCAATTAAAATCCCGATTGATTTCACCCAAAGTCCATGTGGGTCAGATGGTCTCCAGTGCAAAGGTTTCTAAAGTTATCGGCTCATTATAATTGCTTCCCATACTTACCATATATTCAATACAATATTCTAAACAATACATTTCCTAAATCATTCAAAAAAATGCAAAAAGTTCATTTCCTGTACATTAAAAAGGGTTCTAAAAGTGATAAAAGAAATAGGCCAATTTCCATTACTTCCCTTGATAATCACTTATTCTTGAACGTCATGTTCAGTTCACATTTAAAGCAATACCTTTGAGAAAAAAAATCAACTTCTTTACCAACGTCAGTCTGGATTCAGGTCAAATCATTCATGTCAAACAGCATGATTAGAATTATTGATGATTGAGATTACAGCTATTGACAAAAATGAAATAGTTGGTTCAATTTTCCTTATCTCTCTAAACTTTTGACTATGTGGATCACTCTGTTATTATTTGAAAAGCTTAGAATGTATAACCTAGACCCTTCATCAGTTGCTTGTTTTCCTCCTATTTAGATTGCAGAATCCAACGAACTTACATATCCGGTTTAATATTCAGCGAGTCAAGTTCAGTAACTAACTGGAGTTCCTCCAGGCTCAGTGCTAGGTCCTATACTGTTTTTTAATCTATATTCAATGACCTGCCTTTGTCCATGGAAAAACAGAAACTGATATTTTTGCTGATGACACCACCCTTTTCAACTCTGAATGGTATCCCTAAACAGAAGTAGTTTAATCTCTTACCTCAATGATCTTTTAAATGCCAAACAAATTGTGTGATTTGAATCGCAATGTCTATCAATGTTAACAAAACTAAAGGTCATGTAATATTTCCTCAAAAAACACAAGCAAAATTATATTCAATGAAAGTAAATCCCTTGTATTTTATATAAAAACAGAGCAAATTTTTGTAGCTTCTGGAAGAAAAACAATTATTTGGTTATTACAATTATAACACCTTTGGGGTCTTGGCAAAGCCAAATTTGATAATGTTCCTTAAAAAGTGTAACTCATTGTTACATTTAAATTATCACGTATAAAATTATTCATATCCTATACCTGTACGTAAAATGCTTTTTACAATGCAATAATATTTACCACATCTTATTATTGTTGCATAATTTACGGGTAACTGTACGTCTTTTCTAGAAGATAAACTCATTAAGTTCCAAAAGAGAGCTGCAGACTAATTCTAGACAAAGATTATGACACTCCATCTGCTGAACTTTTTTCTGAACTCCGCTGGATTGACCTTTTCACAGAGGGTTGTTTTTCAAAAAGCTATTATGGATGTTTAAAAATAATGAATAATCAGGGCGCCTTCCTATTTATTGAATAATTTTCATTTTATCGTCAGATGTTTCATACTCGCATTTTGCGGTTCTTTGACACATATCTGATTTTTCAACCTCTATACCCCTAGACCAAATACTGAACAATTTCTGTAAGTCTTTTGTTTATTCTGGAAACTTGTATTTGGAACGGCCTTCCTGGATTATATTAAGTCTGCTACATCTTCGTTAACCATTTTAAAACCTTATACTTGAGGTTTTATCACACATTGGAAGTATACAAATTGATAATCTCCTGTATGTTTTACATTTATGTATTTTAATAGTTTGAATATGTTAAATTTATATTGTTCTTGTGAGGGCCTCCCATGGAAGATTGATATGTTTGTTCAACATGAGTTCTCTCGTTAAATAAAGTCTTTATTATATTATTAATATTATTATTATTATTATCCTCTATATACATACAATTTATAGTCATACAGCATATTGTGGGACATAGCAAATCAATATACCCGCTCTTCTTCGAAGTGGGCATAAATAAAAATAAACTAGGGCCGGGAACGAAATAATAAAATTGATGTTAGAATATTCGCGTTTTTTACATATTCGAATATATTTGAATATTCGTTTTTACAAAAATTTGAGAAGACAACCACCTATTGATGCTATCATTTGTATCTGAACCTGCTAGGCACACCAGACTTTCAAAACATTCAAACCATGACTCACATTTTGATTTGTTGCACAGATAACTTTATTTGTTGGTGTTGTCCCCAAGCAATCTCAATCAACACGAAATAATTCCAGAATTAGAACGCGCTAACTTAAACGAATAAAACTTTCCAAACAGGAAACATTTAAATGGTGAATATTATGCTAGATGCCTGATCAGGAAAACAGTGTTTCCAAAACGGGAAGCAGCTACTTCTTAGTAAAATCGTAAAACTTCACTCAAATTCACTTTCAGATTATTTTAATTTTAGACATTTTAAAAGAAAATGACTCGGTAGGATTTTAGATATATCTTTTCTGCACTTTAAATGTGATATTCATATATTGTAGTTGGGTTGAAAAAACTATTAATGCACCGGCCATTTTCCTGAACTACGTAAAAAGGGCCAATAAATTCCCGATCGGGAAGGATTTTGACGTTTGCGGGCCTATCGGGAAGCCTTGAAGGGGAATCCCCTTGTTTCCCGATCAGAAGTATGCCCGACTGAAAACTGACCACCATAGCTATAATAATACCCTATTCCAATCGTGATTTTCCGCCCTTTCATTCAAACTTTTTGGATAATGGGTAATCGTTGAGATTTGCTATCATTTAATCTTATTCCACTTGAAGTAAGTCAATACAGAAAAATTAAACATATCGTATGTCCCTATTATCAGATATAATTATTACGTTTAATCTAGACCATACAAAAACTGGTACCATTGCACCACGGTTTAATCGCATGATTTTATAGTTTTCAAACACGAGTATAAATATCTGAATTTAAAAAATAAGATCACTTAATTCACTTATTTAAAAATGGAAACGTTGAAAGTGTTAGCCGTTTTCGTGTTACCATTGCTGGGCTTCAATGGAACGCTGGGGCACGGGCCGTTTGCTGGGTAAGTTTGAATCTCCTCAATTTTAGATATAATATTTATTTTCGTTGAGACAAAAATAATTTTTAAATCTAATATTATTTTTTTTTCATCCTGTAAAGCATATTGATCATTCTAATTAGTGTGAAAAATCTTATAATCGTCTTTTTGATCACCTGTACGATTAAATAAAATTGGCGTTTACGGATAATACAGGCTTGCTTGACTTTAATATTTATTGGTAACACAGGTTTGTTATTTACTTTACTGTTGTAACCAGGCTATATAAAGCGTTGTTAAAAACGAATCTTTGTCTGGAGCGAAAGCAGGCAAATCTAAATCAAAATAGTGATTGCGTTCACGTTAAAAACAAGCCGCATCCTCTCTTTAAGAAATTTACATTATTTCAGGCATTAAAGTGATAAGAGTAATTCCGCATAGCGTTCCGGAAGTGAAACTTTTACAGAATCTCCTGTCAGAAGAACAGGTTAAGTCAAGTAATCTCCTTGTTTTCAAAATACTTTGAGGTGGGGTTGGGGAATCAGATTATGCATTACGCATGCTTAAGACAAACATTCCACTTTTTAAAGACAAGGACTAACAAAATCTTGTCACCCCGGAGTACTGTCACCTATTATATCTTAAGTATATTTAGTCACATGTTTATGGTAGTAAACTTTTTTTTTCATATGACTTTTATTTGCAGCACTTGGACGTATGGCGTGCCCATCAAGCGTTAACAATTCCGTAGATATTCGTCTGTCACCGTTTGAATATGATGACGTCACAAATTATCTGCTGGAACAAAGACAATGTCCGTTAAAATCATGATTGAGAATGTTCAGCAAATAATTGATGAACAAAAGGCCTACAGAAATATTAGAGAGTCCAAAGCCAACGAATTTTGACTACACAAAATACCACAGGTTAGACGACATGTAAGTATAAATATACATAATTTTTCAGTTATCGCACGTGCATTCGTGTATGAAAAGAAAAGGAAAAACGTTCTTGTTTTTTTATTGTCTGTGACATAGAATTTGACGGCGATCAGAACGGTTTATGTCAAATCACATTATAGAATCTCACTGGGTCTGAAATTCAAATTTAAGAAAACTGACACATCAAAAAGAGTGCGCTTTAATAATTTCTGTTAACCTATTCATGCAAAGTTTTAAAAAGTTTTCATTCTTGCCTGGATATCTACCATTTGTATATGAATAGTTCAGTGAGCGCCCTTAGTAAAGGACAATCTTTTCTTATATATCACAATAATAATGAAAACAATATTATGTTTTCATTTTGTTTATTTCGTTAGATTTATTGACTGGATGCAGAATATAACAAATGATGTACAAAGACCGGGCCACCTTGTTTAACGTAACAAAGTCTTATGAGGGGAGAGAAATGGTTGGAATAAAGGTATATGATCTATTATAAATTAAGACAGTAAAATTCTCCAAAAAATGGCCACCTCTACAAAAGGCCAGTTTGTAAGTACAAGTAAAAAGGAAAATGGTTTTGTCCATTATGTGGAATGTTATCACAAAATATGTAAATTTTTTAACTTATTCGCTCATTTTATTGAATAAAAATTGTTGACCTCTGGTAAAGGATTTCCGTTTAAGGTGTACTGCTTTAATTCAAAGATGTTATTCATCAAAAGGTTTTTGAATAGCTTTCTCTCATAACTTTCAAAACTGACATATTACGTTGTCGCACATCCAGTTTCTTATACCTAAAAAACAAGCGCATAAAAAAAATTATTTGTCTTTAAATTGTAGTTTTCGAAAAAATGCAAGAAAAAACAGAAAAAAATACAGAAAAATATGTATCCAAATCATATTTTTAGATTAGTACACAGCCACAGAATGCGGACAGACCAGCGTTCTGGATTGAAGGAGGTATTCATGCACGTGAGTGGATCTCCCCAGCTACAGTTATTTACATGGCTGGACAGGTAAAATATTACATGATTTTATTAAACAACCCTTAGTCAGCATGTTTAAAAGGTGATGAGTCAGAATTTTTTACGGTGTCTGATTTCTGTCATGTCGCATTTTCGCTTCGCGGTGCGCCGAACAAAAAACACGAAAAATTCGACAAAATCAACATTTTGTCGTATACACTTTCGCTCCGCGGTGTGCAAGGCGAACACACGGTAATACGACAGTCACCAATTTGTCGTATTTTTAATACTTTCGCTCCGCGGGGCACAAAGTGAAAAATACTTTGTCGTATTTTCGCCTTTTGCTTTGTGGGGTGCCAGACGAAAGTACGACAAAGTGACCCGAGAAGTAAAAATACGACATGACACAAATAAACCACCATAAAATTTAAGTTGAACCTTTACACGACTAAACTTGTAAAATGAACTTGTCCAGTTCTGAATTAGTTCATAGTTCGATTAAAAAAAAAACATAAAGAGATAGCTCCTGGCTTCCGGACTCCGTTGCTCGGCATTTTTTTTGTATCCATAAGACTTTGAGAGGGGAAATCAACTACTCTTATATTCGCACGATAATAAGATTATTAACTAAGATATTTAGTGTCAATTAGTTTGCAATTATAATCGTAACTTCCCCATAAAATTCTTGAAATTTCAATGTTGTTTAAGTAAAATATATGTCGGGTCAAAGTTTGTCCGTCAGTTAAGCACTGTCTCCGAGGACATAGTGTATCCGTGCATTTTAGCACTGTCTTCATCTTTCAGATGCTTGATAGGTACAAGATTGATACGGATGTAACAGAAATGGTAGACAGTTTTGATTGGTATATACTTCCGGTTACCAACCCAGACGGGTACGAGTACACGTTTGTTGATGATAGGGTAAGAGCATTTGAGCGCAAAAAATTGCAATATCTCGCGATTTTTGCAAGTTATTATATATCATGTTTTTCGGTCATTAATTACCTTTTTTCATATATCTCAATTTGACATGGTCTGCTTTAAAAAAAAAAGCCAAATCAGTCAGGTCAAACTAGCAGTCAATGTAAATGATAAAAGCCGTAATCTAAGATAATTTAAAAAGATTATCAAAGACCAGAAGAACGGTATAATTATACAGGTAGTACGTACAGGATCGGGAAGATACTCCGCAGTCTGCGGTCCTATTGGTAAGTGCCAGTAAGGTGGTGGAAGTGGTGACGCTCGCTTTTTGACATGCTGGTTCAAATCTTACAACATTTCATCAAAATTTAGTTTTCACTTTTTCAAGACTCGGGTCACATGGTAACAGCTACGACGATAAAAACCAAAAAGCTCAATCCACGAAAGAATTGTTCGAATATATTATGTAAAATTGTGTAAACAACATATTAAATTCGGAAATAGGATGAATATCAGATAGTTGTTACAGACAAGTTTGAAAAACACGAAAGTTGTATAACGCTGACTATAGAATAGTTAAATTAATTTTATTTTATGAATGTGGAATCCCCTACGTTTTTTCTCTTTTGATAATAGGCGCTAATGATTCATTCTTTGTATTGCAATTATAGACACGCATGTGGAGAAAGACTAGATCAAAGCAAGGTATCTGCCGTGGTGTTGACCCAAACAGGAACTGGGATCTGGAGTGGTGTAGTAAGTCATGACATTATGTTTGAAACTTGTCAAGCCATTTGCTCTTCTGCAGTTTTGTTTCCGTTGTTACTGGGCTGGTTTACTTTAGATATTTTTTTCGCAGAACAATTAAGTTTCGGTTATTCCATATACATGTTAATACAAATGTACATTCAAGATATCCTTTTCATACGGTAAAAAATGTGTAGCCTGATCGGGACTTGAACCCCAAATCTTTACCGTTTCGCAGCTTCTGTAACACCATGAAATGACAGTCTGTGTTTAAAGTACGATAAAATCAAATTTAAACGTGACTTGTGGTACTTCATTTTAAATATTTTACATATATGCAAGTACAATGTTTATAGATAAAGAAAGAATATTGACGGGGCATTAACATTTTTTCGACTTACGCGGAATTTCGAGATAAGCGAGTTTGAGTTACTGAAAATCAAGTATAATATGATACGTCTCTCCCGTCTTCGAGTACTATATTATGAACGTATTATTACAGAGGAAGGTGCAAGTAAAGATCCCTGTTCAGACACATACTGTGGACCAAAAGCTTTCTCTGAAGTTGAAGTAAAGGGGGTTGCTGACTTTCTCAGTAAAATCGAAAATCTGAAAGGATTCATAGATTTCCATAGTTACTCCCAGCTATGGATGTCGCCATGGGGTTATACCAAGAAGCGCCCAGAGGACTTCAAACTACAAGTAAGTAATGTAACCATGCAATATTTTTTTTGTTTTGTTTCTCAATATGATTTGATATTCTGACAATACACATCTAATTTAAAATTACGATTTTATAGTCTGAAACAGTGACAATTTAATTTAAAACTACATCTGCATGTATGATTTCAAATACAATGGATAAAAATATGACTTTTTGAAATACATGTATTTTAGTGGGAAAATTGACTGGATAAAATTGTTTGTCGGGGGGGGAGCGTGTGGGGGCAAAGGGTAGGCAGGGGGCATGGGTTTGACAGTTTGTCAGATCTTATCTTATTTCATCACAATATATTTAACCACCAAATAATGACATGTTCTCTTTTGTTAACAAATACATTGTGATTAAAATTTTATTGTAATCCACTAATCTGATAATTTGAATACAAAAATAGGGTCATGAAGGGATCTGTGCATAAGCATTGCAAGCATTTAAAGAGATCAAAATATAAACTATAAGAAGTGATGTTCTGCATGTTCCTTTCAATTTCATTCAAGATTTATCTCCCTTTATTACAGGAAATTTTATTCTACAATGTATATTTATCAACCTTTATTTCAGGAAGTTCAATTCCATTATAGATTTGTCTTCCTTTATTTTCAGGATGAAGGTTCTGCTATGGCTGTTGATGCACTGGAAAAGGTTTATGGTACAAAATATGAACATGGTACCATTGCTGATATTATATGTAAGTTATTAAACATAGACAGGTAAACCTATGTTTAAAAACCACCTCTACATAAAGCCTATACACATATTTAGAAACCTGGCTTACTGCAACTGAACCTTACCACTGAACTTTATTAAGAAACCATGCCACTGAACTACATGTATTTTCAGAACAATTGAATTAGAAACCATGTAACTGCAATCCTAAACTAACCATAAAGCACATGTCAATTGCAGTGCAAGTTTACTTATTGTAAAAGAGTACCTGAAAAAAGGCAGTATTTTTCTGTTCCTGTAGAACATTTTTGATATCAAGATTTTACTGTAATGTAATAAGAAACCAGGTAAGTTAAAGGCCCATTATGCCCCAGAAATGTTTTTATTTTTCTTTCTGAAAAGTTTTTTTTTTTTTTTAATTTCCAAATACTTACTCATTGGCCAATTTATAACCAATCTCATTAAAATTAGATCACAGTTTTTCGCTCTGTTACTCTTCACAAGGAAAGGTAGAAGGGTGACAAATAGGATATGATTTTAATGAGATTAGCCAATTATTATAACCATGTTAAGCTTTTATGGCTTTTTGGAATTAATGCAGTTATAGTAACTTAGTATTTGTTATGGTAGTGAAAATACTACTTTGTTTACATTTTTCAACTTTCATGACAAATAATTTTTTATGCAGTGCTACTTTCTTCCATCCTCGGTAACCCAGACTATTTATCATAAATATGTAGTATATTTACGGAATGTGCACCATGGGTTCCGACAATGCTTTCTACAGGTGATAAGCTTGCATCAAACATGCTCTAAAATCAATATTTAATTCTAATATAATAAAATTCCTATTGGACCCTTCTAAAGATTGAAAAATGTATTTGTGTCTGAGGCATAAGTGTGCCTTTAAGTGTTAATGCTTAATCTCTTTTTCTCATAGACGTAGCAAGTGGCAGCAGTGCAGATTGGGTATATGGGAAACTAGGAGCAAAATTTGCCTACGGTGTTGAGCTTAGAGATACGGGGAAATATGGCTTCTTACTTCCAGATGACCAAATTATACCAAGTGGAAAAGAGACATTACAGGCACTGATAGCACTTGCTAAATATGTACTCAATAATTAAAACCATTCATGTACCAATTAATATGTGCAATAATATATATATTACAGTCCATTTCAATGTTGTATCTTTTAAATAGAACTTATATTTATATTGTTTTTGTGTGTATTATTATTTTGATGTATATTATATGCATACATAAAAAAGAATATTTTGTTTTCAATGATACATTATCATGAGATAAATAGACAATAAAGTATTTTCTTCCTTCAAATGTTTCTTTTTCACCAGCCATTCTATACAAAATGAGTTGAACGGATCCATGTAGCTACATTTTATGTAGAAATTAATCACTGTGTAAATTTGGGCAACATAGTAGTCATTTTATATATGTTTCTAATGATTTGTATGATAAATTTTCCGGTTGGGCTTAAATTGCTTTAAGCAAATGCAACTTATTTGGCTAAAAGGTGTAAAAAGGCCTCTGACATAAATTGGGAAAATTTATTTGACATTTTGGGAAATTTTAACAAGAGGGTCATGATGGCCCATCGAAAACATCCAAAAAATTACCTAGACAAGCATTCTGACCAAGTTTCATGATAATTGAGTTAAAAATGTGACCACTACAGTGTTAACTAGGATTATCCATATTTGAGCAGTGTGACCTAGTTTTTTACCCAGGTGACCCATATTCGAACTTCACCTAGAAATCATCAAAACAAACTTTCAGACCAATTTCCAGGATACTTGGATTAAAACAGTAGCCACTAGAGTGATTGACAAGATTTTTCTTTTTTTAGCTCTGGTGACCTAGTTTTTCATGCGAGATGACCAATGTCCAAACTCATCCGAGCAATTACCTAGAGAAGCATCCTGACCAGATTTGATGATAATTGAGTCGAAAATGAGACCACTAGAGGATTAACAAGGTTTTTCCATATTTGGGCGGTGTGACCTAGATTTTCATCTGAGATGACCCATGTTCGAACTTGACCTAGAAATCATCAAAACAAACTTTCAGACCAATTTACAGGATATTTGGATCAAAACAGTAGCCACACGAGTGTTAAAAAGATTTTTCTATTTTTAGCTCCGGTGACCTACTTTTTCATCTGAGATGACCCACGTTCGAACTCATCTGAGCAATGAGCTAGACAAGCATCCTGAAAAGTTTGATGATAATTGAGTTAAAAATGTGACCACTAGAATGTTAACAAGGTTTTTCCATATTTGGGCAGTGTGACCTAGTTTTTGACCCCAGGTGACCCATATTCGAACTTGACCTAGAAATCATCAAAACAAACTTTCAGACCAATTTACAGGATATTTGGATCAAAACAGTAGCCACTAGAGTGTTAACAAGATTTTTCTATTTTTAGCTCCTGTGACCTAGTTTTTCATCCGAGATGACCCATGTTCAAATTAATCCGAGCAATTACCTAGACAAGCATCCTGACCAAGTTTGATGACAATTGAGTCAAAAATGTGACCGCTAGAGTGTTAACAAGGTTTTTCTATTTTTAGCTACGGTGACCTAGTTTTTCATCCGAAATGATCCACGTTAGAAATCATTCAAGCTTTCAACTAGATAAGCATCCTGACCGAGTTTGATGATGATTGAGGCAAAAATGTGACCGCTAGAGTGTTAACAAGGTTTTTCTATTTTTAGCTCTGGTGACCTAGTTTTTCATCCAAGATGACCCATGTTGAAACTCTTCCAAGCTATCACCTAGGCAAGCATCCTGACCAAGTTTGATGATGATTAAGGCAAAAATGTGACCACTAGAGTATTAACAAGGTTTTTCTATTTTTAGCTCATGTGACCTAGTTTTTCATAGATCTGAGATGACCCATGTTCGAACTTATTCAAGCTATCAACAAGATAAGCATCCTGACAAAATTTGATGATGATTGTGGCAAAAATGTTACCGAGAAGTGTTAACAAGGTTTTTCTTATTTTAGCTCTGGTGACCTAGTTTTTCATATGAGATGACCCATGTTCAAACTCATCCGAGCTATCAACAAGATAAGCATCCTGACCAAGTTTGATGATGATTGAGGCTAGAGTGTTAACGAACAAGTGTTGACGGACGACAGACGATGGACATTCAACGATCCTAAAAGCTCACCCTGAGCTAGAAAACTACCTGTAACATAACTTTTTAACAAGTGTATAACCATATAATCTGTCACCTCTTTAAAGAAACATAGTTATCAAAATAGTTCAAATTCTTAAGAAGTTGAAACAGTTTGTTCTTTTTCGCTGTTGTTGAGATTTTCTCTTTTACAAACTGAGAAAAAAGAGGCTATTTTTGGATTGGGAAAGGGGCCTTATTTTAGCCTTGGGTGATAGGGAGAAAATGCCCTGAATTGTATGCATAACAAGCAATAACCTCTTTACAGCAACAGTTTCATATCTTCCCAAAATAATACATTGCAATAATTATAACCTCTCAATAGCATCATCTCTCAGGAACATAATCTTTGACTACCAAAGGATGTTATTCTGCAATTTTTATCGACACCATACCTTGATATTTATAAAAATTATGGATTGTAAAGTGAAAGACAGTTACAAGACACCAACAAAACTATGTTCTAAATATTAGCTTTATTGCAAGAATAAATCAAAGCTACTGTACATATTGAATAATCCTGCCTCAAGCCTTGTCACAGCATTACTTATATATGTTACAAAAATTCATTATTTATTAATCATTCAATGATTCTTTAATCTTCCAACATGTTGTCATTTAAAAGTATTATTTTAAAATAGTGACTTTGGATAATTACAAATTGAATGTTAGAACTATTGCAATAATAGAAATATCTTGCAATACACCATTGCAAAGAGAACATGGCAATAATGCAATAACCGATATATATTATTTATTTGTAAAATCCGAGTCTGACTTATTTTTAAATTTAGACATTACAGACAGAGTGCTAGTTCAATAACTCTTTTTGCCATCATGAAATATATCATAATCACTTAAATTGAAAATTTATCATCAGTTAATGTACAGTTTTGTAATTGTATATATATAATTTGTCTTTTAAAAAAATCTAGCACTTTGCATGAAAGATTTTGCACATAAGCCTGTATTTTGGATAGATAAAATTTTATTATTAACATAGTTTTTTTGAATATTGATAACAACAGATCATTTGATTTTTTGTTTTTTAATGAAAGTTATTATCTAGTTAAAGACATTATTCAAAAGAACAAAAAGATACAATAATCGTTTCACTGATACTTAATAATTTATAACTTATCAATTACTTAATTTTTCAACACAAGTGTTATAGAAAATAAGAAAATGCAGTAATTAATTCAACAAAGAAACAGGAACCGAGAAGTAATAATAATGTATTCTGACATGTTTCTATGAAACATTGCAACTATGTACGTAAAATGATTTGATACTGTTACAGTCACACTTGTGGCACAAGTTTTCTCCTCTTTACAAATGAAGATTGAATTGTTGAATTCCTCGGATTCGTTGTTACCTTCTCTTAAACACAGAATATTATAACCAGTGAATGTCTGTATTTATTAACACAGTTTCCATGGTAACGATTTAGTCTCTCCATTGATGTGAACACTGCATATTACAACATTTGTAAAATGTTGTCATAGGCTCGTCAGCCGATCTAGTCTGTATTTGCATAAAGAAAGCTCTATTATGTGAACATTTTGGACATGTCTCTTCAGTAGAATCAACATTTTCCCAGGCAGCGGCTCCACCAAGCACGTCGTCAACTTCTTTCAGTTTTGGATATTTTCTGTTCGATATTTTTCTTGAAACATTTTGAACATAAGGGCATGTCTGGCAAGCAAATCTATAGCACTGTGTCCCTTCTTCAACAACCAAAACATTGGCACACGTCGGACAAAACAGCAACATCTCAAGTCATTAGAATAAGTTAAAATATTGTATTTCTGAATATTTGCAAAAATTTCACCACATTGTCAACCATATTGCTTCCGGTTATGGACGAGTAATTATTTATATATTACAAATAATAAAGCGTCCGTTTATCTCCCAAATTTTTGCGTAATATCTCCCAATAAATTATAACATATAATTTTCCCGATAAATAATTCTAAATTTTAAAGTAAATATCTTGAAAACTGATTTAAATTGTTCCCAAAATAAACAATGTTATGAACTTATCCCTGAAATTCTCCAAAATGAAGAGCAACAGGAAATGACATTCTGCTTGTAAATAATGTGGCAAAGTTTTAAAGAAAAACGTCAAATTTGCCATGAATGTGCATATGATAGAGTTACTCCATTTTCTTTTGATAAGTTTAAGGTGAGAAATTTTTGTTTATTTCATTCATTATCATAATTTTGTAGATCTACATAAAGATTTTAATGAAACTAAAATTGGAGATCTAATCTAATAGGAAGTTACATGTAGGTATCTAGTCGGAATTTACCAAGGCCGCAATTTTGCGACATTGGCACTACAAAATTAAAAGGTCCGCAAAGGGCCATGGGCACGTCTAAATCTCGGCCGAATATGTTGAATATATTGACGTGCCAAAGCTTGATTCTGAGATATTTTCGTTCTGGGGCAGAATCTCGCTTTAACGTCAAAACCAAAAGGAGACCTTTCTGTGGTGAAACGTGGATTTCGATGTTAATGTAAAAATGCAGACAATTTAAACTAAGAATCTATTCAACAATACAATTTTAAGGAATCAACAGCACAAAAAGTGCTAGACTATCAACTTAGAAGAAAGTAAACCACGTTAGTTTCATTTCGCCGTCTCGTTTGTGTACCAACGCCGCCATATTGTGATGTTGCTACAGTAATGTAACATATACGCTAAAAATCGATATTGTTCGGTACCTTGCGTGAATTTTGCGTGGCAAAAAATATGAAAAACTGTTAAACAGTGCTTATTATTCTTTAATCTTGTTATTATTATTTATATTTATTGATACATTAAAATAAATCGCCAGGAAATAATTTTTAACCTTTTTTTTCTAATTGATTGAAATCTTTAAAATGATGCGGAGAAACTTTTAATTTAGACCTCTTTTTTATAAACATGTTTATTAAAGGATAAACAAATACTGTATTTCATTAAAACTTATATTGTCACCACTCTGTAGTATTATCTATGTTAGAATAATTATGTTAGTTACAACTTGCTGCGTATTAAAATCAGCAACTCCTTGCCTAGAAAGTTTTGTTTTCCAAACGTGCATTACGCTATGAAAGATTTTTTGAATTCAAATGGTAAATTCTTGCGTTAATTTTTCATTCCTCAACAGTTTTCAGAAAAGTAAAACTCGTTACGCCGAGCGCCCATTTTTCGTTTGTCTGCGTGTACATGTACCATTTATCCGTGTAATAAAAGACTATAATCATAGCATGCCGTAATGGCTTGGATATTTGGGTGTTGTTTAAGCGATGTTCCAGAAAAGTTTTTGTTCCAGTAGAATCTATAGAAAATATATTCAACCATGTATTTATTTTTGAAACGTTACACGTGTCAACTTTTCCACAACGCCGACACCGGTACCAATATACAACGCTGACCAATATACACTTCGGAAATGTTGATACTGCGCAGTTCTGTTTCTTCCTTACTTAAATTCTTTGTGTCAACTTAAAATTTATAAGATTAAGTTTTAGATAAATTTGATTTATAGATAAGTATTTAAATTGGAGCCGTGATTCCTATCCGGAATCAGTTAAACAATTTTCCATGCTGACATGTTTGTAATAGCTTTAAACAAGTTTGTAATAGCTTTAAATTTGGTGTTATGCTAAATATTGACAAAGAATTATTTGAATTTGAATCAAATGTTTTGTATGCCTGTGTTTACATGCCACCAACTGGTTCTCCTTTTTACGACAATGAGCTAGAGACAGGCTTTCAATGTCTTGAAAACGAACTTATTAGCAATGATTATCTTATCTCATCTGAATTGTTCATATGTGGAGATTTTAATGCACGGACTTCAGACTTAGATGATTTTGTTCTTTCTGAAAACAATGTTCCAATGTTTAGGGAGTATAATGATATTTTAAATGAAACTATAACAACAATAAGATCCTCTTGTGATAAGTGTGTTAATAAAGGAGGACGAGAACTACTTGAATTCTGTAAAACATATGGTGTATCTATAGTAAATGGGAGACTTGATCAAGATGCAGGCAAAGGTGAATTTACATATATCGACTCATCTGGGTGTAGTGTGATAGACTATTTTATTTCTTGTAAAAATGTGTTTATGTATATTTGTAAATTTGTGGTTGATGACATGCCTATTTGCAAACACATGCCTGTGTTATGTTCTTTAAAATTGAAAACAAATCAAGTTAAACCTAATCATGATAATGTAATTAATGATAATGAAGGTTCTGTATGCTATAGATTTGATAGTTTATGTGATGAACAAATTTACAAAGGCAATCTTGAAGCAAGTATCATAAATGGTGAGTTTGACTCCTTTGATGAAATGATTAGTGACACATCTAACAATATAGATGATGTTATTAATGTTTTTGAGCAACTAATACTGGCTAATTGTTCTGAATTCAAAAGGAAAATAATAATAAGAAACACAAGATATAAATGTAAATGGTTTGATCATGACTGTAAGCAAAGTAGAAGAGAGAAACTCAAATGTTTAAGAAAGTTCAGAAAAAGCAAAAGTCCCAGTGATTTGAATCAATATATTGATTGTAAAAGGAATTTTAATAAGTTGTGTAAGGTAAAGAAATCAAATTTTGATGGATGTACCCTTCATTCAATTATGGCTTCTGTCGACAACCAAAAGCAATTCTGGAAGAAAATTAAACTTTCAAAACAAACAATACAAACAAGGCCTAAAATATCTTTAAATCAATGGTATGAGCATTTCAAATCAGTTTTTCAATCTGATACAAATACCGTATATGAAAGTAATGCTGTAAATGATGAATCAATTAGCTATAGTGAAAATGATGTTTTATACAATAACTGTTACAATGGAGTAGAAAATGAAGTAGAAAACATATTGTTTAATGGTGAAATTACAGATGAAGAGATTAAAAATACTATAACTGAGCTGAAACGAAATAAATCAACAGCAGGAGATTTAATACCTGAACATTTATTCAAACAATTGATTTATTATTACCATATCTACGTAAACTGTTTAATAGGATATTTTTAAGTGGTTTGTTTCCTGAAAAGTGGTCTCTTTCAGTACTTGTTTTCCTATCCATAAAAAAGGGCCAACTAATAACCCTGATAATTATAGGGAATAGCTTTGTTAGAAATTTGTAGTAAAATATATATTAGTGTTTTTAAACAAACGATTAACATTTTTTACAAGTGCATATGACAGATTAACAGAGGCACAAGCAGGATTTCGTTCTGGGTATTCTACTATAGATAATGGTTTTATACTCTATTCTATTGCAAATAAGTTTTATGTCAAAAACGTAGAAAGTTGTATGTGGCTTTTATTGATTTTAAAAAAGCCTTTGACAGCATTGACAGATCAAAGTTGTATTTAGTTTTACATCATCAGGGCATTAAAGGTAATGTCTTTTAAGGGCAATTAAAGGTATCTATAATTCTGTCAAAGCTTGTGTCAGAATGGATTCTAAACATAGTGAAATTTTTGAGTGTCCTCTTGGGTTACGTCAGGGCTGTAATTTAAGCCCGATGCTTTTTTCTCTTATTATAAATGAACTATATGATGCTATAGCATCCAGTGGTATTGCTGGAATACAGCTGACACCAGATACTGTACAAATTTTACTTTTACTATTTGCTGATGATGTTGCTTTGACTGCTGATACTGTAATGGGTTACAGAAACAATTAAATATTTTGTCAAAATATTGTAATGATTGGAAATTGTCTGTTAACATAGAAAAGTCTAAAATTTTGGTCTTTAGAAAAGGTGGCTACTTATCTCGTCATGAAAAAATGGACATATAATAACAACCAATTACAATGTGTTAATGGATTCTCCTATGTTGGATTATATATTTTAGTAGTAAGCTATCGATGCAAAAGATGGCTGAGAACAATGCTAATAAAGCTAAGAGAGTTTTAGTCTCCTTATTATCTTCATTGAATCATTTAATGCCTATGTCAAAAAAATGTATTTTTTAAGTTTTTTGATGCTAAAATTGTCCCCATTCTTTTGTATGGATCAGAAATTTGGGGTCTTGAATATATGTATAATATTGAAAAAATACAGTTGTATGCATGTAAACGATATATGAATGCACCCCTACGTTCTTGTAATGCTGTAATTGTTGGTGACTGTGGAAGATACCCAATGCATATTTTAAGTAGTATACGCTGTATTAATTTTGGCTAAGAGTTCTTTCTATGCAAGATTATAGATATGTCAAAAAATGTTACCATATGTTGTTGTATTATGACAGTATTGGATATAGAAATTGGGCTTCTAATGTTAAATTGTTTTTATATAGAAATGGTTTTGGTTATATTTTTGGGAACAGCAGCATGTTTCAAATATAAAGTTATTTTTAAAAACAGCTCGATTTAAGGCTTAAAGATCAGTATCTACAAGATTGGTCTGCTGAATGTCATTCAAATGCTAAACTTACTTCTTATATTAATTATAAATCAGTGTTTGAGTATGAAAATTACCTTGATATTGTTGACATCAAGAAATTTAGGAATGCTTTAGTAAGTCTTCGGTCATCATCACACCCTTTAATGATTGAAAAAGGGAGACACGTAGGTATTGATAGAAATCAAAGATTTTGTTTCTTTTGTGAAGACCAGATTGAAAAATGAATTTCATTTTATTTTAGTTTGTTCAACTTATAGTCATCTAAGAGAAAATTATATTAACAAAAAATATTATAATAATTCAACTTTGAACAAATTTCATGTATTAATGTCATCCAGAAAGAACAGACAATAAAATGTTTAGCTATGTTTATTTATTATGCTCTAAAGCTGAGGTCGTCATTATTGCAGTGTTAACATGTTGATTAATTTTAATTTTTATGTCAATTGATTATAGCAAAAAATCTAGATTATCTAGATTTAATACTTGAAGTAATCTCCCTTATTTAAGGGCATATTTGAATTAATACAACCTTGTTCCTGTTTTTTCTTGTTTTTCGTTTCTTCAAGATGCAGGAACAGGCAAATTAAATAGTCACTCTTTATATTTTCGTTTTTATAAAACTACTTATATACCTGTTTATATTTGTAAATATGTTGATTACTGTAGATTTTCATCGTATTTGTGATTTTGTGTTATAATATGTAAATATGTTTTGTGTTTATTGTGATTTACAAGTCTTGCTTGTTATGTTAATAACTGTAAATTTTCACTTTTTTTTGTGATTATGTATTATAATATGTAATTATGTTTTATGTTTATTGTGATGTATGGGCTGGTGGCCTGAATCATCTTAATAAAGAATTGAATAAAGAATTGAATTGAACATGGTCCAAATTGTAAAGACAAGTTATTTTTAGATTGTAATTACATGTATTTATTTTTCAATTTATAATTATAAATATACTTGATGATTCATTTTAAAGACGATAATCTTATGCTTAAATTTCTTTCTATAATTCATTCATGAAAATTGTTTAAACGGTGGTAAGAATTTAAATGTGTTACGGCCACGAGTTTCCTCGGTCTGAATTAACGCAAGATATACCAACTTTTTAAGTTTTGAGTTGTGACATTTAATATTTAGGAACTATTTTCTGGTTTTCTATCTAAATTCACTAGAATGTTAAAAATTATTGAAAAAAAAAGAACTGAAGAGGTGCCGTGTTTTCTTGCCGATTTTAAAAGTTCGTTTTCCAAAGCAACAACTTTAATACTTGGGGCAGTAGCAATCTGTATCATATTATTGTTTAAAATGATTTAACGTGTTGCATAACCCTTAAATCTTATATGATTGGACAAGAATCAAAGAAATCACAGGCACTTTGGGTGTGTAGCTCCAAACGCCTTTAAAATCCAAATGAAAGGTGAACGTTGGGGTGCCACGTTTGAATTTGTCGAAAGATTTTGTAAATGGAGTAAAACGGCGATAATCTCGATGTTTATTTCGGCTGTTGCGTTGTTTATATTGATGTGGAAGTTTAAAATTGAACATCATCATGAAGAGAATTATATCTTCTGTGTCTGTGGGCCAAAGGATTATGTGAAAATTTTGAAACGGAATAAAATACATGGTGTTTTTGACGGTAGGTGTGCGGATTTTTTCCGGCGAACATTTTTATCTTGTGTATTATGATAGAGGTTGAAATATGATTTTTTTTTCAAAACGGCTTATATTAAGTATTCTTATATATATATACATGATCAGTACATGTGCTGGGATTGACAAATATGCATTTCTTTATTTTCAATCGTTTTGAGCTCCACACCCTACACTTCTGTGGCGCAGCGTTTTGTTTATGTAACATTGTAAAATAACCGCCTTGATTCTTCAACGTGTATTTTATAAAAGAAAATAATTTCTAAGACGGCATAAAAGTGAAATGTATGGAATAAATCTTTACTGTATACCAACATTATGAAAGTCTTTTGCAAAACAACAAACAAACAAAAATGAAGCGGGCACCTGTTTCATGAAATAAATTTCCGAGTATTTTTCCCTGTACCACGGTCATTTTAAAACAATTTCATACCTACGTGTGTGTGCGTGTGTGTGTGTTTTTCTTTCTATAATCATCATCAGAAAGCTTTTGCAATAAACTAGCAAGAATTATGGACCTGCGTGGATAAGAAAATAATAAAAAAAAATCACATGGAATGTTGTTTCCGCACATACATGTATAATGTCGAGGCACCGCGTTTGACATTTATTCGTTTTATACCGCGTTTGACATTTATTCGTTTTATTATTGATAAAAAATATTTTGAACATTGAAATTATCGTTTAATAGTTAATCAACATTAATATAAATAACAGACTGTCAAATTCCTTAGAATGGCGTCCTCTCGTAGTCGCTAAGGCACTAGGAATCCGTTCGTTGCTCTTTAAACATATAAACCTCGTGTTTCTGCTATTAACATATTCCTATTTTCATCATAATCGTGGGGGAAAAAATCTATAGTTACCAATAGGTCCCATGTCCTATATTTACTGGGAAAGCTGAACGAAATAATTTTTTTTTTATAAACTAGAAAATATTTTGTGAGGAGTCCATTTACAGAGTAGCTTTTCTAAAAAGATAATGATGATTCTGATATTTCTAAGAACGCTCTGACAATAACGAATAAGTTTTGCATCTACCCCAATAAAATAATATTTTCATCCTTTCATAGTTTTTTGTTTTTTTTTGCATAAATAAATGTCTTAAATGTAACATTAAACTTGATATTTTACTAAGAGTGTTCCGGCGTTTCTCAGTAACGCAGTACCGCATACACACCAGTGTAGTAATCAACAGTGTTTTTGTCACGTGACATTAGCGGCGATGTCTTTATTTTGATGGTTCATGTGTTTACTTTTCTATCAAAATCTTTATGTTAGGAATATTTTCACAAATAAAACATGAAATTGATGTAGAAATGAATAATCTTTAAAGGTATCGTAACAAATTTATTAAAATATGAATTCTAATACGATTTTAGACGGTCCAAAGCTTGCGCTCAAAATCCCGGCGCAAATTTCACCACAGAAAAGGTACTTTTTATGTTGTACGTAGAGGCGAGATATTGCCCAGACACGAAAATAGCACAATATCTCGTCGCGCAGTACAATTAGTTGGACTACCGAATATGTATGGTCGCGCTAACAAAACCCTTCGGTTACTGGTTTGGTTACACTTACGAACTTTCACTATATGTATAATTATGCAGTATTTCGATAGAGCAGAAGTCAGTGCGCGAGCATGCGCTTTGCCATATCTTGTTCAGTTACCGCTCATGTTTTAAACTCGGTTGCTACGAAGCGACACTAAGTGTACATAGGGGTGTCATCGATTCAATCGATATCGGTGTATCAACGATCTTTGTTATCCGATTCGATATCGATTCCATTTTATAAATATCGGATATCGAATGCACATATATTTCTAGCTAAAGAGACTTCAGCGAACAGGTTTTATAGAACTGACAGACCTGTTTACTGTCGCTAAACGTAAAAAAAAAGCGACATTTAAAGTTATGGATGCCAGAAACATTTTTTTTTCTAAAATGAAAACGGAAATCAATGCTAAAGTTACCTCCCAGTGTCTCTAACGAATGCTGCATAATTTCGTTGTAATCTTGCACGTCTGCTAAGTTTATGTCAAGACCCCTCAATTCAGATTTTAAAAAGGGAAAATGCCAAGAAAAAATTGTCAGTGTTTCTTTGTAAAAATTATGATTACAAAATGTTAAACTTTAATAATTATTCAGGTTCTAAACACTATAATTTGCCAATTAAACCCGGCTTATTTGGAACGGCAAGGACTGAATTTAGCATGATCAGTAACAGCGTAGTAGCAACAACAACAACTAAAGTAAAATGGAAAAGGCTTTAAACTTTATAGTTACTAGTCATTAGTTTTCATTTATAGCTATATGATAAAAAAAAGAAACAAATTGTTCAGTTTTCATAGTTTATCCTTTTTGCATTTGTCTATATATAACTGCATTGTCAGTGTCCTTAGGAAACATTTAAAAAGACTTGAAATCTAAAATTTAGCCTAGCAATCGATATATCGCTGTATCGCCAATAATTCATTACCGATATATCGATACAAAAATCCTTATCGATGCCACCTCTAAGTGTACATGGCTTTTACAACTAAAATATCAGACAAACACATTAAAACAATACAAATAAACTACACATAGTTGTTTTCCATATTAATATTTTGCATTTGAAACTGATAGTCAAACAAATATCTCAATATTCTTAACGATTTAATGTATTGTTTACATGTGATGACAGCAACGCTGTGTGTTAGACTACTTTCGGTTCAGAAAATTCATTTCTTTACCATCAAAACTCATATGTTTACCATAGGAACCATATATAGATAGAAAGCAAATTATACAAAGGTAAACAAAAAATTGTCCGTTTCTGAACAAAAAATCGAATAAATAAATACAAAGTCTTTTAAAAAGGTCCCTTCTTTGAGTTCATTTAAAAGGGAAAATAATTTGGTGGAATTTTAGACAGGGAAACAGGGAGTTATCATTCATGGCTAGGGAATATGGCCGACTGAAATCATGCAAGCAAGTTTGTAAGTGGGTTATTTCGTCATCCAGTCAACACCCATACAAACAGCGACAGGTTTTAATATTGATATCGCAAATCCTTCTTTAAGATAACATGGTGTTGAATCATCAATTTGAAAACCAGTTTCAGCACTTAATCTTTTAATTGACAAAAAGAATTTTTCAACACCTCCCTAATATGAAAAAGGCAAAGCCTCAAAGCGAGCTCGATTTACTTTTACCTTGAAAAAAGTATGCAATGATCTTTCATTTTTATTTTACTTTTTAGCTCGACTATTCGATAAGAATAAGTAGAGCTATTGCAGTCACCCGAGCGTCGGCGTCAGTGTCGGCGTCTGCGTCGGCGTAACCACTTATGTTAAAGTTTTTGTAATAGTTCAAATATTTTCAAAGTCCATTGACATATGGCTTTGAAACTTTGCACACTTGTTCACCATCATGACCCCAACCTGTAGACAGGAGGAGGTAACTCTATCAAGCATTTTGACAGAATTATGCCCCTTTTTCGACTTAGAATTTATGTTAAAGTTTTTGTAATACCTTAAATATTTTCCAAGTCCATTGACATATGGCTTTGAAACTTTGCACACTTGTTCACCATCATGACCCCAACTTGTAGACAGGAGGAGGTAACTCTATCAAGCATTTTGACAGAATTATGCCACTTTTTCGACTTAGAATTTATGTTAAAGTATTTGTAATACCTCAAATATTTTCAAAGTTCATTGACATATGGCTTTGAAACTTTGCACACTTGTTCACCATCATTACGCCAACCTGTAAACAGGAGGAGGTAACTGTATCAAGCATTTTTTTTTACTATCAAGCACTAAGAATAGTCGAGCGTTGCTGTCCTACCGACAGCTCTTGTTCCGTTTTAAAATTGTCATTCGGTATTTTATACACTACTTCCGTTTATTCTGGTTCCCTGTCCCATTATGGTGCCAATGTAAGTGCGCAGGACACCAGTTTACTCTTCCGTTTTCAATCATAATACCACAGTTTTTATCGTTATCTTTTAATTCAAAAAGTTGCGATGTGTCAATTTGGTACTTCGGATGAAAGTTTTAAAAACCATCATCTAGCAGGTACTCGCGTTACCGTAAAGCTCGCTTTGTGAGCAGGCCCTTTGGGCCAGCTCTTCAAGCTCACTATCAATTCAATATGCAGATAAATGCTCCGAATGTCATGAAATGAAATGTGCAGTAAATGTTCATATAAGAAAAAGTTTTGCAGTTGTAATTTAAAACTTTCATGATATTTAAATATTCTTTGAGTATTGTGTATTGAAACCAAAAAAAAAATCAAATTGGTCACTGTTATTGTAGTCTGTACTTGAGTTCAAACAAATTTTTTTATGAGCACTATTTTTAGTGATTAATGGTCTCACTATATACCACTCACTTTTAATTTGAAAATAGTCAGTATAAAATATACTAATATACAAACATTTAGGTCAAAGTTTATATTATTTACCTATGGCCCATGTTTTTTTACAAATGGCCCATTATTTTCAGACCAAGTGAGCTTCCAAATTATTGGCAGATCTCTGCTAGTTATTGTAGAATACACTCAATATAGAAGTTTAGTGGTCCTAAGAGGACTTTAACAATTAAAGAGATAATATTCTCATTCTTGAGTAAAATATTTTAATCATAAAAAATTATTGAAATGTATGAAATTCTTACTGAATATGTCTAATTTGGATAAAAGAATGAATAACCTATGTATGGGAAGCTGCGTTCCCTATCACAGGTCAAGTAAAGTTGCTGGATTTTTTAATAAAGATCTATATATTTATATTGTGACCACCTATAGTGTACATAGAATTTTAAACATTACATAACTACTTTGTTTGAAGTCAAAACATGTTTATTTTATATTTACAAAGAGACTGTGTAGCAATTATCAATATTTTCTAATATTGAATTTGAGCATAGTATATTTTTAATGAAGACCAATTTTCAGTTGTGTTTGAGCTGAAATGATTACTTGGATATTTGCCTTGACAATACATTAATGCAATATGTATCGGGTATTTGTTAGTCATAAGACTGCTTCTCTATTCCCCTTGCTTGTCGGAGAGAAGGCACAGGACATCGGCAGAAGATTTGGAGCTTTGCTGATTTATCACTATGGACACCTTGACTGACTGGTCAAGACCCAAGCACTGTTGTACATATAGGGTAGGTCCTGTAGACCAAACTACCCCTTTGTCTCTGGGGAGTTAAACTTCTATAGCAACCCACGACTGGGCTGCTGATGCCCTGACTAAAGCCAAGGGGAGTTGCCCTACATAGTAGGCAGGGACTACAAAGAAAGTGTGCTAAGGTGCGCGAGGACCACTAGCACAGAGAGTGACAGCTTGAAAGGCAGGCCCTTAGCTGGCATAACAGTCCCTGCTTTTCATAAATTGTCTTAGGTTAATCAGTCCATTTAGGTTCTCATTGGCTGCCATACAGTGAGGTTCTTTTATCTCAAAATTCATATCTTTGGCTAATAGTCCATGGAAATTTCTTGGAGGTAAATTATTACCACTCCAGACTTTAAAAATTAAGCCTTTAAGGGCATGACTGGACAGACTGAAGACATACTAGGAGTCCTTACTTGACAGCAAAAGCTGCTTTTTGTGCCTTAACTGGTGGATGTTGCAACCCTCATTAAATATAAACATCATCAATCAAAAAGTCCTAAGACCACTGGATCAAGATTCGCTTTTATACTTATAAAAACTTTTAATAACTCTTAAATTATTAAACCTCCAGAAAATCTGCTGTTTCACTGCTTTCATGTAACAGTCAAAATGATAACTATTTGCCCCACTGGCAATTCACCCCATAATAATTTGCCTCACTTTAAAGATAATTCTCACCTGTTCAAAATAATCTTTTAATACATACATTAAATTATAAAATGGTAAGATTAAATGTATGTTTGTGTAAACATGTATATGTGAAATAAAGTGTTGTCTTTATTGATATTTAAAGGCACATTATCCCTCACAATATGCCTCAGAAACAAGTTCAACCATACTTCTTTAGAATAGGCAAACATGAATGTTATAACATTTATATAAAGGTTCAGAGCATGCTTGTTTACCTGAAGAAAATAGAACTGAATGCGAAATTATCTGTCATAAAAGTAGCAAAATGTAAACAAAGTAGTATTTTGACTTCCATACTTAAGTCAATGAATTTACTGGCCTGAATTCCAGTTTTGAATTTATTCTACTATATAAAATTATATATATTTAACTAAATTTTCTTTTAATTTACACTAGCTGGTCCGAACTAATTTACACTGGCCATGGGCCACCGGGCCAGTGTTAAATTCGATGACTGATACTTAATAATAAATCACTGAAACCAAAAAAGCAACGGAAGAAAAGATAGTTCATCTTATTGACTAATGAGAAGCTAATTTACAAGCAAGTTTACATTAAGGGAGTATAAAACATGCATTAACAAATAGAATCAGTACATGAGCACACTTTGTTCATACCGGTATTGCATGTTTTAATATTAATGACACATGGCGCTATAATTAAAACTAGTTGACTGCAAAAAAACAGAAAAAAAAACAACAACATAAGATAACAAAAACGCGGACTCGCCAAGTTATACATGATACAATAAGCAAGAATAGCACTAATGACATTTTTTTGGAATTATCTTTTTAATGGTTGATGGCAAAATTGTTGTAAGTCCTTCTTTATATCATGTAAGTTACTGCAGTTTTGCAGTCAACCCTCGATCGGTCTTATTAGCTCACCTGTCACAAAGTGACAGGGTGAGCTTTTGTGATCGCTTTTCGTCCGGCGTCCGTCCGTCCGTCCGTCGTCCGTCGTCCGTCCGTAAACTTTTGCTTTAAATAACATCTCCTCATAAACCACTGAGCCAATTTCATCCAAACTTCACAGGAATGTTCCTTTGGTGGTCACCTTTAAAATTTGTTCAAAGAATTTAATTCCATGCAGAACTCTGGTTGCCATGGCAACCGAAAGAAAAATCTTTAAATATCTTCTTTTAAACAACCCTAAGAGCTAGAGCTTAGATATTTGGCATGAAACATCTTCTAGTGAGTGTCTACCAAGTTTGTTCAAATAAAGGCCCTAGGGTCAAAATTGGCCCCGCCCCAGGGGGTCATTGATTTTCCCTATATGCATATAGTAAAAACTTAAAAAATCTTCTTTTAAAGAACCCAAAGAGCTAGAGCTAAGATATTTGGCATGAAACATCTTCTAATGTGTGTTTACCAAGTTTGTTCAAATAAAAGCCCTTGGGTCAAAATTGGCCCCGCCCCGGGGGGTCATTGATTTTCCCTATATGCATATAGTAAAAACTTAAAAAATCTTCTTTTAAAGAACCGTAAGAGCTAGAGCTTAGATATTAAGCATGAAACATCTTCTAGTGAATGTCTACCAAGTTTGTTCAAATAAAAGCCCTGGGGTCAAAATTGGCCCCGCCCCAGGGGGTCATTGATTTTCCCTATATGCATATAGTAAAAACTTAAAAAATCTTCTTTTAAAGAACCTAAAGAGCTAGAGCTAAGATATTAAGCATGAAAAATCTTCTAGTGAGTGTCTACAAGGTTTGTTCAAATTAAAGCCCTGTGGTCAAAATTGGCCCCACCCTGGGGGGTCATTGATTTTCCCTATATGCATATAGTAAAAACTTAAAAAATCTTCTTTTAAAGAACCATAAGAGCTAGAGCTTAGATATTAAGCATGAAACATCTTCTAGTGAATGTCTACCAAATTTGTTCAAATAAAAGCCCTGGGGTCAAAATTGACCCCGCCCCAGGGGGTCATAGATTTTCCCTATATGCATATAGTAAAAACTTAAAAAATCTTCTTTTAAAGAACTCAAAGAGCTAGAGCTAAGATATTTAGCATGAAACATGTTCTAATGGGTGTCTACCAAGTATGTTCAAATAAAAGCCCTGGGGTCAAAACTGGCCCCGCCCGGGGGGGGGGGTTAATTGATTTTCCTTATATGTGTATAGCAAAAACTTAAAAATCTTCTTTGAAAAAACCCAAATAGCTAGAGTTTAGATATTAAGCATGAAACATCTTTAAGTAAATATCTACAAAGTTTGTTCAAATAAAAGCCCGGGGGTCAAAACTGGCCCTGCCCAGGGGTGTCATTGTTTTTAACTATATGTGTATAGTAAAAACTTTAAAAATCTTCTTTTAAAAAACCCAATGAGCTAGAACTTAGATGTTTAGCATGAAACATCTTCTTATGGGTGTCTACCAAGTCTGTTCAAATAAACAAATAAAAGCCCTTGGGTAAAAATTGGCCCGGGGTGGGGGTGGGGGGGGGCTATATACAGGTGAGCGACCTCAGGGCCATCATGGCCCTCTTGTATTTTAAATCCTGCTCCCTGCAAACTCATGTTTTAAGTGCATCCTGATGTTGATGCATGAAGAAAAGGTGCATAATAACCCAGTTATGAAAAATGTAGCGTCTCCCCCATACTCAAACATTGACTTAAGTATTGATCAAGTTTTTTTTGCCATTCATTTCTAGATCTAGGACCTCAGTGTCTCCTTCAATGGTCCCTTATTGTTAAAACAGATGTCACATATGTTTATTCATTTTCTTTTATGTCCATTTGATTAGATTCTAACTAGATTGACCTGATATTATACATGTTTAAAACACCATCAACATATTTCTTAAGGCTGTTTTATATTGGATACTGACAACAGATGTTGTTGTTTTAATCCATTACATCATTTTCTATCTTTTAGTGTAAAAAAAAGTTATTGATATTATTCTATTTTTTCTCTTTTTTTCTCTTTTTGTGCTGTTGCACTGTTAATTTGAACTGGATTAGCTGCATATTTGAAAATACTATTATAATGGGGATTGACCAAATTACTGATAATAACAAATGTTCAAGATAAAATATAAAAAATATCAAAGAGTCTGCCCCATTCTTTTTAGCAATTAGATATTACTGAAAAATTCTAAACGATATTCATGGAAATTCATAGAATCCCCTTTTAAGTCACATGTGTTATTGTTTATTCGTGTGAAGTAGAATTTAAAATTGAAAAAAAAGAAAAAGCTCAAAGCAATTGTGCTAAAATGTAAACTTATTTTTACATTTACCTGTATACACTGACCATTTACACTTGATAGGTATATAAATTAATGCCACTAGAACAGTACAAGGTGCATTTCTTATGTATGAAACAAAGATCGTTAAAATACCCAAGTTCCAAAATTTGTTACATCTGAAAGTTGAAAATTTGACCTTGAAGGTCAAGTTCATTTAGAGGTCAAGGTGACCTTTTTGTGTGTAAAAACAAAGTCCTCATTCAATAGTTTTTTTTAAAGTATAAAGTTTCTACCATTTTGGAAAATTTGACCCTGAAGGTCAAGTTCATTTAGAGGTCAAGGTGATGTTTCAGTATCTCAATATGTAGCCCTTTACTTGATGGCAATTTTTTCTATAAGTATAAAGGCTTTAGCTTACAGATAAATGTTATAGCCAAGATTTGTTGTACTCTTGTAAAGAAAATAACGCCCCCATTCCTATTACACACCTAATAAATTGTATTGCAAACTTCCATCCATGCAAATCTCTATTCTGGCTTACAAGCAAATACTTAACATTTGCTTTAACAATAGCAACGTGAGTTTTTCCAGCTTTCTGTTACATTAGAATAAAAATGATTTACTTTTCATCGTTAACAATCAGCCAGTTAACAGCTGTTCTATTCACTTGATACAAATTCTTATTATAATATTCGAACAAGCATGCTGTACACCATTATATTAACACATACATTATATAGGCTTCTTTTCAGGACCTGAGAAAATGTTAATGTATCAATTCACAAATATGGGATGTGGATAATCAATATAGTATATAATATACATTGTATATACACATTATATCTTCAAACTAGGCCATCCAAAGGAGAGACCATGCATGGCCTTTATAGACAAGTAGTCTTTATTTGAGGTTTACTTGGCTGTATTTTTATGTATTTTTATCAATGAAGGTTTATCAATGAGTGGTCTTTATTTACAGGTTGGTCTTTATACAGAGGTATAGTCTTAACCACAGGTTTAACTGTATACATACATGACTTTTAACTTAAATTTCTCAGATATTTGAGAAGATGATGATGGACACTTACCAAAAAAAAAAAAAAAAAAGAAAAAAAGAAAATGGATGCTGGACAAGTTCATCAAGAATTCCAGCATGTATTACCTGCCAATTTTATAAACCCTGACCATGTCCTAATGGACTTGTCTTGAATATGAAATGATTTCTCATCATTTGTTTAATAAGGGCTCATTATTTGTTTTATGGAGCTAAAGGTATATAAAGCCTAAGCAATGTCATGTATTAAGGGCAAACATGTATTTTATAATGTTGTAATAATGGGGAAGCTTATTACCTTAAAAAAATAATGCTGATATTGAAAGTATACAGCTAAAGCTGATGTATTTTATAATATTTGTAACTTTGATTCTTTTGATGCAGTTGTCTAGTGAAAAATTAATATGTTTGTTACAGTTCCTTTATGCAATGTTTTTGAAATATATATTCTGAATTATTGAAAATAAAACTTTTATTCGTAAGGTAGGTTCCTGGCTTGAATGTTAAAGATTTGTTTTTTTCTATGAAGAATATAATTATGTTTAAAACTCATTTGTTTTTGTTTCCTGTAGTCAGTCAATAAATCAATTAGTTAATCAATCAAATATTCATCAATTTATCAACTAAAGAATGAGTAGCAAATACAAACTATACAATTGATGATTTGTTTGATAAGCCTTAACTTTTTTTAAGCTTAATATTAATCTGCAAATACATTAGGGGGTATATGATAACCTTTCAGTTGATTGAAAAGTTGAAAGATATTTAAATTTTAAGTTCAAATACTTTATGCAATTGTTTTAAAAGTTACAAAGGTCCTAACTCCATAGGATTTAGAACCATTTTTGCATAAGCACGTTTGATAAATATTACTTTATTTGTAAAACATACAACTTTGGTTTCAAATGTTTTTTTTTTATTAATAACATTACTTATTACATGTACTGAATTAATTTTAAAATATTTCAACTAAAATTTCATAAAATGACTGACATTTACACAGTGTCAGAATAATGTCCTTTTAATTTTAATATATGTACTTTAAAATTATGTAAGAGTTATTCTTCTTGACACAGTCTACAAAGCACAATACAATTACAAAAGACAGACTTCCATTTCATTCAAATGCACATATGTACGTAGAAGCTTCAATTAAATTATACATGTATGATTGTATCATATGGTGGGGAAATATCAATGAAATACATTCTGCTTGTTGTTAATTGAATATATTTCATTACAATTATTATTAAGCTTTTTATTGATTTTATTCACATGCAATTTAAATTTTCTTCATTTTAAAATAACTAAATACATAATTATGTATATTTGTATATTTATTTGACTATAACTTACAATGTTGTTAACCTATAAACCGGTCATGGATACATATGTCAAGTTGGATCATTTGAGTATGAGAATATTGGACATAAAACATGTGACAGCCATAGAGAGTTGACTGTCGAGATTTGTATTTAACTCGTTAACATTTTAAATAACTTGGGATGCTTAATGATGATTGTATTCTTTATTCTTTGTGTTTGTTCCAGTAACGTGATTAGTTTGGCAAGTGATTTAACCGGAAGAGTGGTGGACGATTTAAACCAGATCTATCCATCGGACGTCGTGTTAGAATACCCGTATAAAGTTGACGGCGGAAATCGTGTAAAGAGGGACTGCTCACATGTCGCCTACGGTCACTTAGATAGTCAAACATATCCCGCACATGGGACAGTGGGTAAAGATGGGAAAGGAGTTTCCGATAAACTGACGTTACCAATTGTTGATTCTCAGCAATTAACTGTTACGGTTTTTGGAAGAAATGTGAAAGTACATATAGCATACGCAAATAACCCCATGAAGACTTTCTCAGTGTACGAGCCGCTACACGAGGGCACGTGCAAACTCAGAGATAAAACAATGAATTTAGCTAAAGTACAAGTAACAGCAGAAAGCAAACGATGCCTCGTAGCAACAAATGCAGGATTGTTTAACACACATAACGGAGCTTGCTATGGTTAGTTTAGCCTTATTTATTTTACATCAGTTATAATGAAAACTCGAAACTTTTTTTTGATGAATGCTTTGTCGGCTTTCTAGAAGTTATTTACCAGTACTGGTGCCATGTGAGGAAACATTCTTGGCGTTTTATTTTTGCTTTGGTTTTAAATCCTGTTTAGGTCATGATTTGGCAGCTAGACAGATCAAAGTCAATTCTTAGACATACATGTAGCAATCCTTAGACAGACCCACCACACATAACCACTGCCTGTCATAATTTTGATCATAATCATTCTGTGCATGAATTGATACTATTTTTATTACCAGTACATATGTAATACAAATTATCCTGGACATTTCATAACAAACCTCATAATTTTGTACACAAAATTTAAATTTAATGTAGAAGAATTTAGTAGAAAGCTGAAAGTTTTGACAGGAACTCCCAATTCTTATAATTTTACAGATTGACTGTAAGAAGTGAACTATTCAACTGCAGTTTAATATTTTTTAAGGAAAATCAAACATTTTTATATCATGGTTTTATCGGTGTTCATTAAAATTGTAATAATTATGGACACATACACTTTTTCAGTATCGAAAGTTGCATTAAGATTTTTCTCTTAATAAATTTACAGAAGATCTTTTGCTGTTGTAATTTTGTTTAAAAGGACTAAAAGATGAAAACTAATAATTTGCCAACATTTTGACTTGAAAATGTTTACATGCACTTTCATTCCACCCATATACAATATAACATATTAATAATTTTGAAATTCTAGTTTTGAAATTATTTTTATGTCCAGTTTTAATATTTATACATTTTTGCCCTCAAGGTATGTAAGTTCTCACTAACTTTGGTGCAATACTGTAATATTTTAATTTAAATAATAGTCATAAAATTTGAGTGAAATATCAAAGTTGGACGGTCTATGTCTCAAGGCATGTGGGAAATGTTAAATTGTCAATCAAAGGGACTGCACATGGACGGATGACCTTTGACTTATTTAAACATAGGACAGGATAAAGGTGAATTAAAAACTGCCAATCATTTGGCAATGAACTTGTAAAATGTTTGAGCCCTGTCATGACAAAACCAACATAATGGGTTTGTGACCATCCGTGCAGTCTAATCAGGATCCATGCTGTTCGCTATCAGTTTCTCTACTTGTAATAGGGTTTGTAAGTGAACAGCATGGATCCTGATCAGACTGCGCGGATGCGCAGGCTGGTCTGGATCCATGCTGGTCGCAAACGCATTATGTTGGTTTTGTCATGAGGCGGCTCATTTATGCCAATAAACTATTTGACTTCACCTGGTTAGTACTATCCCTGCCTAAGTCAGGGTCAAGTATATACATGTATATATTGTATGAAAAATAACATCAGCTTTTATGTTTAAATAACTATTTTAGTTTAGAGTCTGGTCATTTTGCCTTGAAAATTTCATAATTTGGAAAAAATATTTGGTAGACTTCTACCTTTTGAAAACTCCTTTCTGGCTTTTTGGCATAGTATTTTGTGACATGGTATAATTGTGAGACATTGATTATTCTAATCAATACAAATATCAACCAGAGCTTAACAAGTACAATAAAATTTGACTATAAAACCCATTCAAAGATGAGGAAACATCAGTTTGTTGGGTTTGTTAGATACTGGAATGAACTTCAGCAAGTTTTTCAGTTTGGTTATTGTTAATTACAGTTTGATTGGGAATTTTTATATAAATATTGGGAAACAATAAGATTATGAGCCCTTGGGAATGGGTCTGATAATCTGATCCCTGGTGACATTGGGATAAGACTTGACATCATAAAAAAAATGAAAACATTAAAATTTGATTGTAAACAATATTTTTATTGTCAGTATCAAATGGATATTGTTGTAAATGTTGCAATATGTCTAAAATAACCATTAGTTTGCTATAATGCAGATATGAGTGGTGACTGTAATGATACAGAGTTCAACAAAATGAGTGTTAGAAAAAATGGGAGAAAATATTTATCACATAAACTAAATGTCATGTCTAGAACTTAAATTAAATAGCTTGTTTAATATGAATATATATGTATATTTTGTAATGAAATGTTATATTTGTTTTATCAGGTAATATAGTGAGTGATGGTAGATTGGTACAAGATACTGAGGGGGTACAGAATGCTCATTTTGGTATAACAAAGTCGGGAGAAATTTTCACTGGGTAAGTTATAACATGATTATATATGGTTCTTAATGTATTGTCATATGTTATATTAGTGGTACGATAATTTTTCACCAAGCCATTGATTAGATGTAAGGTGTTCTGGTCTAGGTAATATTATTAGTATGTTCTGAGACAATGAATACTTGAATGGGATTTACTTTTATAACATACAGGAGGTGTATAGTAATGATCATTCAGACTTCAGAAATGCACAGATATGAAATTTTGAGGGTCGGTCCACAATTTCTACAATTTATGTATAATAAAGATAAGCCGTTTACTGTGTGTCATTCTTTTGGGAAAAAGTCTGAGTCTATGGAACGTTTTGAATATTGAAAGTAAATGAATAATATTGGTAAGCTGTAAAGAAAAAAATATCACAATAATAGGCAAGTTATAAATTTTTGGACTCCATTTTGCTTTTTTTTAAAGGAGTCCCTTTTCTGGACCTTTCTATTTGTGGGTGGGGGGATGTTAAATACTGCAGAATGAAATAAAAACTATTAAATAAAAAAGGATAATTATGATATTTGGATATACATTAAAGTCATTTGAAATACATTCACTTCCATATTTAGGAACTTTCAGAAAAAATAAATTTAGTTTTTGTTTGTATGTAATTGTTTAAAGTGATTGACAAGAAATCATATATTTTTACAGATATCTGTCCGAGATCGACCTAGTTAAAGATGATTTCTTACAACTAGTGGGTGGGGTAATCTGGGTTCTTAAAGACGGCCACGATCATGTAGACGAAAGTATAAACAGTGAGTGTAGGGATACAGAAGAGACGGGCACATTGCAGACGTTTGCCTCCGTGATTTCTGCGAGAACTCTGGTCGGTCACGACAAACAGGGCCGAGTGATGATAATGCAGGTCGAAGGGAAGACAGGAGTCGCTGGGTAAGTGTTTAGCTTTTCTCGATCAAAATACCACTTGGAGCCAGTAAGATTAATCACTGAAGTTTGTACCTTACTAGTACCTTGTTTATGCCATGACTGGGATTCAAACTCACAATTTCCCGCTTACTATTGAAAGTTATAATGCTCTATACCACTGAGCCAAAGAATCCAATTCCTGATGCAGTTGTGTGAGGTTGTACTTATAGTTATTCAGGTTGGGGGCACTCAGCCCTAACAATTTAACTCGTTCTTAACTACATAATTATTCTTTCCATTTAATTTTAGGGCAAGTTTGTATGATGCTGCAGGTCTGATGAAGGATCTTGGTGCTGTGAACGCCATAAATCTGGACGGTGGTGGGTCATCAACCCTCGTCATGAACAATACTCTAGTCAACCATCCCTCTGATAAATGGTAATTATTGTCTTATTAAGTTTCACAAAAAGTAAGGACAATTATAGCGACCCAGTTTTTTAGCTCGACTATTCGATAAGAATAAGTAGAGCTATTGTAGTACCCCGAGCGTCGGCGTCGGCGTAACCACTTATGTTAAAGTTTTTGTAATAGTTTAAATATTTTCAAAGTCTGTTGACATATGGCTTTGAAACTTTGCACACTTGTTCACCATCATTACCCCAACCTGTAAACAGGAGGAGGTAACTGTATCAAGCATTTTGACAGAATTATGCCCCTTTTTCGACTTAGAATTTACGTTAAAGTTTTTGTAATAGTTCAAATATTTTCAAAGTCCATTGACATATGGCTTTGAAACTTTGCACACTTGTTCACCATCATGACCCCAACTTGTAGACAGGAGGAGGTAACTCTATCAAGCATTTTGACAGAATTATGCCCCTTTTTTAACTTAGAATTTATGTTAAAGTTTTTGTAATACCTCAAATATTTTCAAAGTTCATTGACATATGGCTTTGAAACTTTGCACACTTGTTTACCATCATTACCCCAACCTGTAAACAGGAGGAGGTAACTGTATCAAGCATTTTTTTTACTATCAAGCACTAAGAATAGTCGAGCGTTGCTGTCCTACCGACAGCTCTTGTTTGGTTTGAAAGTCAAAAAAACACTTTGTTTACATTTAGCTACTGTTATAAGACTTGAAAATCTTACATCAATTTAAATTGAAAAAGATAATAAAGAAATACAAGTATACATGAAAATAAATTCAAAATCAATCTTTATGGCAATAAACAATAAATAGAGGATATTGCGCGAGGGTAGGTTAAATACTAGTCACGTAAAAAAAATTCAGTAGAGTTCTTTTAAGCCTTTAAATGTTCTTTAGATATAAACTTCAAAGTTCAGGCACGAGGATACATGTGCATATAACAAGGTTTTGAATTTTATACTTTATAGCGGGAAATACAATTGTGCCAGGAAAATATCTACAATATTATGCGTGCACGAGCCGCATTGTTTATCCAAAGATTGCAGTGGACATGGTGTGTGTGAGTTAGGAGAATGCCGTTGCCATGGTTATTGGAAAGGAATTAACTGTGATAAATTAGAATGTCCAGGGGACTGCAGCAATCATGGTGTTTGTGCTGAGGGTATGTAAACATGTTTTATTTCAAACTTTAAACCTGCTATATTTGTGTAATGGATTTGCCCAGTTTTTGAATTTGGAAAATTCCATTTGAGCCGCACCAGGACAAAACCAACATTGGGGTTTGCGATCAACATGGATCCAGACCAGCCTGCGCATTTGCGCAGTCTGATTAGGATCCATGCTGTTCGCTATTAGTATCTCTTTTTGTAATAGGGTTTGTAAGTGAACAGCATGGATCCTGATCAGAGTGCGCAGATGCGCAGGCTGGTCTGGATCCATGCTGGTCACAAACGCACTATGTTGGTTTTGTCATGGAACAGTCCATTTGAACATTAAGGAGTTGAAATATCGAAATATAAAAGTTGAGCTACAGACAGTATCGAGCCTGGTCAGACTGGTCGAGCCTGGCTCTATACTAGTGATTTCATGTAATTATATCCGATTCCAGCAAATAAAGGCTTAAATATCATCTAAACTTATCTTGGAACCATTTGAATCTGTAGGTTTCTGGATTTAACAAGTACTGGAGCCATGTTAGGAAACATGGCAGCTTGAACTTATATGAAGCCATGATCCCATGTCAAGTGGTTTAACACCCTAACCACTAGGCCACTGCTTCTGCTTTGATACATAAATCTTATGTTGTCCAATTAACTTGGTCAAGAGCGTTTACCTGAAGATGCATATGTTTGTTTTTATGGCAAGACATGCATATTTTTTCTGAATTTTTAAGTTTTATTTTTTTTTTCATGGAAGTGTATATGTTATAAAAGACTTCATTTTGAATCATGAAATATATTTTATGATTTCAAGCAGTTGGGTGTATTTGTTTACCTGGTTACCATGGTAAAAACTGTTCCTCCTCGTGTAAAGATGGTTGGTATGGTAACCAATGTGAGCAGCAGTGTCAGTGTGAGAATAACGCAACCTGTGATTCAATCACCGGAGAATGTTCCTGTGAGCCGGGATATTCGGGACGTCTCTGCCAATATCGTAAGATTTTTGTTATACATGCAAACAACCCTTTATATGGGGGCCATAACACCTGTCAGAAATCTTTAAAACCAGATATATTATCAGATATTAGGGGAAACTAAAGTTTAGAGAGATACTTTATTAGACTGTGAATATTTATATATACAGATATGCAATTTAAGTTTTTAGAAATTTGTTTTCTGCGTTTTGTTCCTTATGCATGTAAATAATTGTGCCCCCACTATAGGGTGGGGGGGGACATTTAGATTTACCCTTGTGATTTAAGATTTCAATGGATTTTTTTAAATATTTTGTTATTATTTGCTTAGCTTGCTGATGTGCAATTGGAATTAATTATGTCAGTATTTTTATGCCCCCGCCATATAATGGCAGGGGCATATAGTGTTACCCTGTTCCGTCATTCCGTCATTCCGTCCTTCCGTCATCATCAGTTTCCGTTCATTATCTTAATAACCCTTGCACATATTGAACTCAAATTTGACATATGGATATGTCATGAGAAAATACAGGTCAGGTTCGAAATTGGTCATGGTTCGATGATTTTTGGCAGAGTTATGCCCCTTTTACATTGAAAATAATATGAAATTTTCAGTTTCCGTTCATTATCTCCCAAACGGTTCAAAACATTCAATTCAAAATTGACATATGGATATGTCATGAGAAAATACAGGTCAAGTTCGAAATTGGTCATGGTTCGATGATTTTTGGCAGAGTTATGCCCCTTTTACTTTGAAAATAATATGAAATTTTCAGTTTCCGTTCATTATCTCCCCAACGGTACAACACATTCAACTCAAACTTGACATATTGATATGTCATGAGAAAATACAGGTCAAGTTCAAATTTGGTCATGGTTCGATGATTTTTGGCAGAGTTATGCTCCTTTTACTTTGAAAATAATATGAAATTTTCAGTTTCCGTTCATAAACTCCCCAATGGTACAACACATTCAACTCAAACTTGACATATGGATACGTCAAAGGAATGCGCAGGTCAAGTTCAAATTTGGTCATGGTTCGATGATTTTTGGCAGAGTTATGCCCCTTTTACTTTGAAAATAATATGAAATTTTCAGTTTCTGTTTATTATCTCCCCAACAGTATTAAACATTCAACTCAAATTTGACATATTGATACGTCAAAGGAATGCGCAGGTCAATTTCAAATTTGGTCATGGTTTGATGATTTTTGGCAGAGTTATGCTCCTTTTACTTTGAAAATAATATGAAATTTTCAGTTTCTGTTTATTATCTCCCCAACAGTATTAAACATTCAACTCAAATTTGACATATTGATACGTCAAAGGAATGCGCAGGTCAATTTCAAATTTGGTCATGGTTCGATGATTTTTGGCAGAGTAATGCCCCTTTCACTTTGAAAATGATATGAAATTTACAGTTTCTGTTCATTATCAACCCAACAGTGTTACATATTCAACTCAAAATTGACATATGGATATGTCAAAGGAATGCGCAGGTCAAGTTGGAATTTGGTCATGGTTCGATGATTTTTTGGCAGAGTTATGTCCCTTTCACTTTGAAAATAATATAGATACATCTTAGGAATAAGCAGTTTAAGTTTGAATTTGGTCGTGGTTCAATGATTTTAGACAAACTTATCTTTCCTGAATGTTGGAAAAATTTTGAACTTTCAGTTTCACCACTCATACTTTTGTGGAAATGTATATAGCCATTATGTTGGCTACAAATATGCAATATGCTATTTTTAAAAGGTTAAGACTGAATAATTTCAGTGCCTTGAACATTGTATAAAAATGGTTTGTGTTAACATTGAAAAGTTTTAAGGGCTTTGAACTTAGAATGAAAAAAATAATTTGTGCAAACAAATTTGGAACTAAATATTATAACATTTGAAATTTTGGCTGCATGCGGGGGCATCCGTGGCATGATGACACATTTCTAGTTTTGTTCTAGGTTGTAAGCTGGGATTTTATGGCAGTAAATGCAGTAATGAGTGCACATGTGAGGAAAGCTGCGTCTGCAATCCTGTCACAGGGGCGTGTAACTACACATATACTCAGGAAGATTATCTTCAATGTAAAACTTAATATATATTTATGTTTTTAGCTTGTCTGTTTCAAAAAAAAGTTGAGCTATTATGATTGCTGCATCATTGTCGTTGTTGATTTTTGTTTTCAACAACCGTCTCTTTTTCCTCAAAGACTTAACAAAATATTGAACCTCCTTACAGCAACACCTCTCAGAAGCAATATTCATCTTCCAAAGAGTGTTTCTCCACACGGGTTGTTCTGTAGGCTATATTTTTTTTTTAATCTCAATAAAAAGCATGTTGGAAATTTCTTGATAATTATCAGTAATACTTATTCAGCAAAAGATAGTTGTTTGGCTAAACAATTGAATATGAATTTGCCATAAATCTTTTTTTTGTGTAATTTTTTAGCTGGTACATGTTTTGTAAAGAATCTAGAGCAGAAAAGGGAGGTGGAGTTAGCAATGGTCCAACAAAAACAGTAAGAGAATCTTATTTTAAAACTTGATTTAAAGGCCCATTAAGTCCCTGAAATGTTATCATTTTTTACTCTTTTTTTTTTTAAAGAAAATCTTTAGTTTTAGTTTTTGTTGCAGTCTTCCCAAAAATTTACTCATTGGCCATATAGATTTAATATCTTTTGCATCTTTTGTCTTTTGGCAATTGGTATGGTTATAGTGATTAAGTATTTTGCATGGATCATGGTCAAAATACTAATTTGTTTACAATTTGCTGCCTTTATGACACATTACTGCATGTTCTGTGCTACTTTCCTTAATTCCTTAATAGTTTAACATCTAACATGTTCTAAATCCATTATCAAAACAATATTACACACATGGTTGACCTTTCTGTAGAATTAAACAAATTATTTCTGAGGCATAATATGCCTTTAACCAAGAATTGATATGTTTCTGTATAATCATAGGATCAATAATTTTTTACTTAATATGTTCCATTATTTAGACACCTTGTTGAATAGAATATTGATCTGAATATGTCATTGCTCTTTTATTCTCATTTATATATAAAAATCTTTAACACATGTTGTCCATGATTCATTAACATTAGAGGAAATTCAAAATATCACGTATCTGATTTTATATTTTTCATATGTTATGATAATCAATTACTTTTTAGCTCGACTTTTCTATGAAAAGGGGAGCTATCCTACTTGCCCCGGCGTCGGCGTTAGCGTTAGCGTTAGCGTTAGCGTTGGCGTCACACCTTGGTTAAGTTTTTCGTACCACCCCACTTTATTTCAGAAGTATTACAAGTATGGCTTTGAAACTTACCATACTTGTTCACCATCATAACCTCCATCTACAGACAAGAGTACATAACTCTGTCAAGGTTTTTGACAGAATTATGGCCCTTTTTTGACTTAGAAAGTGTATTGAGCTTGGTTAAGTTTTTTGTACCACCTCACTTTATTTCAAAACCATTGGAGGTATTGCTTTGAAACTGACCATACTTGTTTACCACCACGACCTTCATCAACAGACAAGAGGACATAACTCTGTCAAGGTTTTTGACAGAATTATGCCCCTTTTTGACTTAGAAAATACATTGAATATGGGTAAAATCCACTTATTGCCTTAACCCTTTGAGATATTGCTTTGAAACTTTTAATGCTATTTCACATCATTACCCCCATCTGTACGCAAGAGAAGGTAACTCTGTCAAGGATTTGTTTTAAAAATTAAGGCCTTTTATCGACTTAGAATCTTGGTTAAGTTTTTTGTACCACCTCACTTTATTTCAAAACCATTGGAGGTATTGCTTTGAAACTGACCATACTTGTTTACCATCACGACCTTTATCAACAGACAAGAGGACATAACTCTGTCAAGGTTTTTGACAGAATTATGCCCCTTTTTGACTTAGAAAATACATTGAATATGGGTAAAATCCACTTATTGCCTTAACCCTTTGAGATATTGCTTTGAAACTTTTAATGCTATTTCACATCATTACCCCCATCTGTACGCAAGAGAAGGTAACTCTGTCAAGGATTTGTTTTAAAAATTAAGGCCTTTTATCGACTTAGAATCTTGGTTAAGTTTTTAGTACCAGTCCACTTTTTGACTGAACTGTTTGAGATATTAATTTGAAAGTTGGAATACTTGTTTACAATCATGATTCCCAAACATGTCCAGGAGAAGGTAATTCTGTCAAAGATTTTATTTGAATTATGGCCCTTAACTGTCAATGTTTTGTATTATAGGCAAGCACTAAAAAAGTCGAGCGCGCTGTCTTACGGACAGCTCTTGTTGTATCTGTCGTGGATTACTATTAAAATGTTCACCAATAACAAATACAAATGTAATGCTTTTTGATAATGTCACTTTGTACCAAAGACAGAAATTTTGAAAGTGAGTGAAAAAAATAGATCCTTAAAAATTTAGATTTTATTTTCTGTCTAAGCTTCTTTACTGTCTAAGTAAGCTCATTATTTAGTGTCTGACTAAGTTCATATGCTGTTTAACTAAACTCATTTACTGTATTAGTTCATTTGCTGTGTAACTAAGCTCATTTGCTGTCTAAGCTCTTTTGCTGTCAAACTAACCTCTTTTGCTTTCTAACTAAGCTCTTTTGCTTTCTGAGTAAGCTCATTTGGTTGGCTGATCAATATAACTATTTATATTTTTACTGTATATTTAAAATGAACATTTTTCCAAACTAAAATCGAAAAAAAATTATGGGATAAAATTACTATTGTATGATTTAAAATTGTATCAGCTTTTTATACGCCCGTTTGAAAAACGGGACGTATTATGGGAACGCCCCTGGCGGGCGGGCGGGCGGGCGGCGTCCAATTTTGTCCGGAGCATATCTCCTACATGTATGGAGGGATTTTAATGAAACTTCATAGAAATGTTCACCACTATGAGGAGCAGTGTCGCGCACATGAACCAGGTCTCTAGGTCAAAGGTCAAGGTCACACTTAGAGGTCATTGAAAAATGCTTGTCCGGAGCAAAACTTCCACATGTATAGAGGGATTTCAATATTACTTGGCACAAATGTTCACCATTGTGAGGCGGAGTGTCGCGCGCAAAATTCAGATCCCTGCGACCAAAGTCAAGGTCACACATAGAGGTCAAAGTTCAGATAAAACAATGAAGATGTGTATATGGACCATTTAGTCATCATTTATTGAGGGATTGTAACACAAATGGTCATTATCAAGACTATGGCTGTGATACATATAATTAAGGTCAATATATACAAGGTCAAGGTCACTAAAGATGATGAAATATCCAGATTTGTCCGGAGCATATCTCCTACACGCATGGAGGGATTTTAATGAAATTTCATAGAAATGTTCACCATTATGAGAAGCCATGTCACGCACATGAATTAGGTCTCTAGGTCAAAGGTCAAGGTTACACTTAGAGGTCATTGGAAAATGCTTGTCCGAAGCAAAACTTCTACATGCATAGAAGGATATTAATATAACTTGGCACAAATGATCACCACTGTGAGGCAGAGTTTCCTGTCCAAAATTCAGGTCCCTGCAGCATAGGTCAAGGTCACACAGAGGGGTCAAAGTTCAGATAAAATATGAAAATGTGTATTCGGACCATTTAATTATCATTTATTTAGGGATTGTAACACAAATGGTCATTATCATGACTACGGCTGTGACACATGTACTTTAGGTCAATATATGCAAGGTCAAGGTCACTAAAGATGGTGAAATATCCAGATTTTGTCTGGAGCATATCTCCTACATGTATGGAAGAATTTTTATAATACTTTATGGAAATGTTCACCACCATGATATGTATTGCTCCATGCATGATCCAGGTCTCCGGGTCAAAGGTCAAGGTCACACTTAGAGCTCATTGAAAAACGCTTGTCCGGAGCAAAACTCCTACATTCATAGGGGGATTTCAATATAACTTGGCACAAATGTTCACCATTGTGAGGCTGAGTGTCGCACGCAAAATTCAGATCCCTGCGACCAAAGTCAAGGTTACACATAGAGGTCAAAGTTCAGATAAAAATTTGAAGATGTGTATAGGGACCATTTAGTCATCATTTATTGATGGATTGTAGCACAAATGGTAACTATCATGACTACAGGTGTGACACATTTAATTTAGGTTAATATTTGCAAGGTCAAGGTCACTGGAGATGATTAAATATCCAGATGTTGTCCGGAGCATATTTTCTACATGCATGGAGGAATTTTAATGTTACTTTATAGAATTGTTCACCCCCATGAGACGTAGCGCCCTGCACATGAACCAAGTCTCTAGGTCAAAGGTGAAGGTCACAGTTAGAGCTCATAGAAAAACGCTTGTCTGGAGCAAAACTTCTACATGCATAGAGGGATTTCAATATAATTGGCACAAATGTTCATCATTGTGAGGCTGAGTGCCGTGCATAAAATTCAGGTCCCTGCGACCAAGGTCAAGGTCACACATCCTGTGCATATCTTCCCTACTGATTTGTTTTAAGGTTCATTTAACAACACAGTGCCAAGAATAAAAACTTGCTTGCTAGATAACACTTATCCATAATGCTCCCATCTCCATCTAAAGCTTTCGTAAACGGGCGTATTTTGTGACTATGGCACCCTTGTTGTTGAAGAGTTACCGTATGCAAATAACATGTATTTCAGTTTGGTGATTAATGCTTTGTAGTTTGACAGCTAAACTTAGTATTGACATATAAAAAATTAATTGGAAGAATTAATTTGAAGGGAAAAATGTTTGTAAAATATATATTTTTTTATATTTCAGAAGTGCAATAGTATCTGTGATAATCACAACTGTAATAGCAGTTATCAGCATAGTGTTAAACATTGCCCTAATTTGTAAAGTTCGCTCAAAGTGCCGAGATAAAAACAAGAAGAAGAAATATAAACGTGCCAAATCCACCAATGGTAACGTGTTTTTATTCCAAGGACAGCAGTATTCCAGTTTAACATCGTCTACGCCCAGTGACGAATGTGATGAAACTGCTCTCATCGAAAAGCCAAAAGATTTTGTGTCATGACGTCACTCAGGGTGTTGCGTAAAGAAAAATTAGCCATGCCATGACAAAACCAACATAATGGGTTTGCGTCCAGCATGGATCCAGACCAGCCTGCTCATCTGCGCAGTCTGATCAGGATCCATGCTGTTCTATTACCAACCCTATTACAAGTAGAGAAACTGATAGGGAACAGCAAACTGCATGGATCCTGATCAGATTGGCGGATCAAAGGCTGGTCTGGATCCATGCTGGTTGCAAACGCATTATGTTGGTTTTGTTGTGATGCGCATTTTATTATGTAATTTATTCTAAATTGATATTATGATTTATCATTCCTGTACAAAAGATACTGTATATATCCAAGGGTGGCCATGATTTGTTGCCCTAAGCATTTTTAACCATTCTTGAATGATGCACTATATTTTCTAATGATCTAAGCGTTTTATGTTGAAGAAATTTGGCAAATACATTTAATTTACTTTGTTGTTAAAAAATATCCAACTGTTTTCTTTCTAAACAAACATTTGTTGAGACTTTGTGACACATACACAGTAACGGTGTTGACTCGAGGACAGGGACAAATATAGGGTACATGATAATATGTTTGTTATCCTGGTATGCCAGGTATAAAATATTATTGGCCATATCTCGGGTTAGCCCAAACTTCTGTGATGTTACAAATTTTTTACATATTTTGAAGTTTTTAAAATGTTTTCTATAAATTTTTCATATGAAGAAAAAAAATTTGCAAAGGGACTTTTAAAATTAAAAAGCTTTTCATATTGAACATGAAGATCAGAGGGAATGGGAGGTGCATCTTGATTTCCTAAACTTTTCATTAGGGAAATTTTTAAAAAAATGCTTAAAAAATACCTTTTAGTATAAAGGAGAGGTTCATTTATGACATTGACCTTTTAATGATGTTGCTGTGCTCTGTTTCTTGGGGAATCTAGAAGGGAGAATTTTTATTGTGTTTTCCCTATTGTACAATTTTTGCTGCACATACACTAGTGATAATACTCATGTTTTTAATTGTTGCAAAAAGCAAATTACAGTTTCATAGTAAGGATCTTGTCTAGGGTCTCCTTTTGGCAAATGAAGGTAGGCAAAATTAAAAAAAAATTAGGAGATTTTTCCTTTTTTAATTGGGGAAAAAAATATATGAACTTGTGAATTGAAGGCTCTACCTTGACCTTCAAAAATTAAGGAAAATCTATTTTCAGTATTAGTTTTTTTATGTGACGTTTGTGTTTTATCAAGATATTTTGTTTATTTTTTTTTGTCTAAATTATTCTTTCTATTGAATGAAATTTTGAATCATTGAAATACAAATTAGTGAAATATTTATTATGAATTTTGAAATCAGAAATCCTAGTTCAGCAATAACTGTACCCATCAAAGTGCTATTGTTATTTTTAATGCTCATGTTGAATATATATGTTTATTGTTATATATTGTATGTATATGTACCTGCTATTAGTATACATGTATTTACTAGTATCAGCTCAGCTATTGGAAGAATAGGGAGAGCTATTGTACTACTGCAGACATTGGCATTGATGTCACCTTTACACTATAGTTAAGTTTTTACATCTGGAAACGTTAAAGAACATGTCAAATGAATGATTTAGGTTTGTTTCAGTCATACAATATCCACAATATCTGTTAATGTAACTTCCAGGGTTTGTTCAAGTAACATGACTAGTTTTAAAAATACTCGGTGATTCTGTTAGCGTCTAAATTTTATTCAACATATATAGATATATTTACGCTTCAAACCCAAAATATTATAGAATTTATACAGAAATTCATGCTTGGACTGTCACAAATGTCATTTTAGCGTGATTTGAGTACATAAGATAATTTTGATATTTTTGTCATTTATTTTCCTGAGTATCCCTTTAAGGCTATAATATTTAATAAAGAATTGTAAATTTTATTATTTTGCATTTTAATTTACTGCAAAAAAATGTATGCATTAAATGATTTTTTTACAGAGGACTGCATTCATAAAAATTATTAAAATATTTGGCAAAACAAATAATTACTCTATCTTAATTTCGTAAATTTAATTTCTTGTGTGTAATCTATTAAAAGGTTTAAAGTGTTTATGTAAGAAAGCTGTTTAATATTTTTAGACTGGATTTATGATTGTTACTTTGATATAATCTGTGTAAAGATATTGGTAGACTTGTTTGTTGGTTTGGCAGTATGCCTTCAGATTCATGTTATTTTTTATGAAAATTTTTAATATGTATTGTCAAGTGAACAAAGAAAGTAATATACACATTGCAAACAGCACTTAAAATCTTGGAAAATAACCAAAAATAGTTCAGAAGATCCAAAAATAGCCCTTAGTGTTTTAGTCACACAGTAGAAATATGGTATGAGATACTGCACAATTTATTGCATATATAACATATTATTTCTTTAATTGTGAATATTTTACTTTTCTTAAAATTTTACTACATTTTTCTCAAGTTTGATTATTTTGAAATATTTAAGCTCATCTGGAGGCATGCAGTTTCAAAATCATGATGTCATTTAATTTGTTCTCTTTTAACAATGAAATCCGAAATTGTTTATGTTGTTGTCATTTTTATGAATATGTACATTTTTACAGAAGATAGAGTATATTTTTAAAGTACATTTCTACTGTGATTTTCATTTGAGATAAATTTTATTCTTCTGAATTCAAATAATGTATAGGGTTAAAAATGGGGTTTACCCTCCCGTGGGAAAATTTCCCTTTTTTAAATAAACAAGAGGGGAAAATTTATTGGGGATATTTTAGTAGCCCCTGATTTAAAAAATTTCAAGTGGTCTGCACTTTTTGCATGCATAGATTTAGATGCCACCAGCAGGCTTTATGAGTTAAAATCATACACAAACTTTCTTCTGATTTATAGGAGACATTTGTTTGTTGTCAGTGAATATGGGATATATTACACTTACAAATAGAACATTTTAAATAATTTCAAAAGCAAATAAAAATATTTAAAGAAAAACTCTTAATTTCACAAAACAAAATAACTCCATTTTGAAAGTAAGAAATATATTCTGATACAAAAAAATGTTCATGTATTATTAGAATTGTTTTAAATGTGTTGTTAACAAAAATAAATCTATTTTCATAAAAATTATTTTGATGTTACTGAATGAAGATTTGATGCATATTTTAACATAAATGTACATGTGTATGTTTAGTTGTAATTGAATGGCAAGATTGTATCTTTGTTTACATATATATGATAATATAAATGTTCCTTGTGCAGTGTAGATAACAAATTCCATATTTTGTATATTTACGAAAATATTGAAAATATGGAGTTTGTTATTTCTTAAATACTATTATTTTATCTATAATAATATATATTATATACATCTCATTATCAGTCTTGTTTGAAATGAGCCGCGTCATGACAAAACCAACGTAATGCGTTTGCGACCAGCATGGATCCAGACCAGCCTGCGCATCCGCGCAGTCTGATCAGGATCCATGCTGTTCGCTTACAAACCCTATTACAAGTAGAGAAATTGATAGGGAACAGCATGGATCCTGATCAGACTGCGCGGATGCGCAGGCTGGTCTGGATCCATGCTGGTCGCAAACCCATTATGTTGGTTTTGTCATGATGCGCCTTAAATATTTATTAGTTATGTTTTATGAATACTGTTGAAAAAAATACATATATGAAATAAATATTTAAATTATAATTTATTTTTATTAAAATAATGGTTTAGCCCCGATTTTCATGTATTCCCTAAAAATCCCTTAATAAGCCTGCCCTGAATATAAGCCGTCCTTTAAAATAAACCTCAATTTTCTTACAGTCCAAAGCAACTTGAAAGAAAGCCTGTCTGAAAATTTAACAATTTATCAGATACACCTTGTGTAAACATCTAAATTCTCCAAAATTCATTGTTTACCAGCAATGAGATGAAAGCTCTCTAAAAAATATTCTCACTAATTGTATAATTATAAACGTTTAATAGATTTACCTTGGGTGGGCGGGGCATTATGATTATTTTAAGTACGGGAATATTTATTAAAGAAACAAACAAATACTCCTAAGCTACCGAATACAGACTCCTAAAACAGAAAAATCTTCATTCATGCGCATGTTAATTCATTTCATTTACTTGAATTTGAAATGGCCAGAAAAAAATCAAGTGAGACTGAGATGTATCAACGTTGAAAATAAGCCACTAATCTCACACCAACCATTTTAGTCAGCTGCAGCTTATCATCAAGTTTTTAGGGTATTCAATTTCTACACACAAACAATTTAAACTCATGGGACAAACTGTCTTTATCTTCATTATATTAAATGTGATTTAAGTTGCTATTCCATTCATATGAATAAATATACCTCCTTTTCAAATGATCGAGTTACCACACCTTTCATAGGATTTAAGTAACGATCCCATTCATACTATGATGTAAGACTTTAGTTACCTCCCTTGTCATCTGATCGTAGTTATCTACCCTTCAATACAATTAAAACCTCTCCTTTCCTGCGATGGAAATTACCTCCCCTTTCATATTAATGCCACACCAACATTGAAAAAAGTCATTGAAAGACAATGGTTGTCACATCGTGCATTGTTCCAGGTATAAGCAGACGACTTGGCTGAATATCTTTCTTCACATAAAAGTTCAATGTCCTTGACAGGATTTGAACCCACAGCAGTGAGTAGTAAATGATTTAAAGTCTACAACCGTAATTGCTTGGCCACAGTTGGCCTCTTCCCTTTTATCAGGAGGCTTTTCTGCTTCAAGTGGTTCACCTACATGCCTGCCTGTATCTAGAGGGATCTGTACCCACAGCTTAGAGGGCACAGGTGATATGAAGTCAGCCACCTTAAAGGCTGTATTGCTATAACTGGTTGAAAATAATATATGCGTAAATTTCCAAATTGTGTTATTGCATTGTTTTTGTCTGATGGACAGTCTAAAAATATTGTTTTATATCATACAAATTGATATTGGATTAATACAAGGAAACAAAATTTTCTGCTGCTATTCTTAACAGAGAAATTTTACCAGAACATTTGTGATATTTTGGACATGCACTTCTTGTTTGTTTGTTTTTTCACACAAATTTATTAACATGACTCTTTCTATTTCAGAACTTTTTTATAAGCCTTTCCATGAGAATAATTACCAAGTACAGACAACCCAGTGTAGCTTAACTCTTAGCCTGCTGGCAGCTACACTTTCTACCCATGTGACCAGTGCAGTCCAAGGTAGGGCAGCAAAGCCAACACATCCATGCAGTCTGATAATGGTCTGCATTGTTCACCATTCATTTGGAACATTCATGTATTTTGAAAATTTCCCTAAAAATGGTAAATGGTTATGCCTAGATAAAAAGATGGACAAGTCCATTTTAGACATATAGTGGGGTAAAGATTAATATCCTTTAACCACAATGAAGCTGGCGAAGCTCATAAAAATTGACAAAAGACAACAAGAAAATCAATTTTACATTTTATTTATTTTTTTTGTCATGTTTTAAAAAGAATTTTATAATTTTTATTCATCAATTACGTCACATATTTTTAAACATTTATTTCAACAACTCATGAAAGAATATTACATCATGAAATGGGGCATCCAACAACAAGACTAGTACCATGTCAGGGTCACAATATAACATAACAATAATTATACATGCTTGTTTTAAGAACTAAATAAAACAGTTGTTGTATGGTTAAAAAAACTGAACAATTATTATTTAATCATCAATAGCTTTAAGAAGTGTAATATATTTACATGGATTGTGAAGATATGGGCAAGAACATTGTATTTCAAAAGTAAAAATTTAATGTTGAACCTTAACAAAATCATAATAATATAAAGATTTTTTTCTCTCTTTTTTTCTCTTTTTTTAGTTCTGAAATTATTACAAAAATTCAACTGAAAAATGTTATCTAATTTCTTTTATTAATATAACCAACCTTTTTTTTATTAAAAAAAAATGTCCATTAAAATTAGCAAACCAAAATATAGCTAAAACATTTAACTAAATGCCTGAATAGGTTAAAACTGTGTTAAACTGAATTGCACTCTTTACTAAATGTCTTCTCACAAAATAATTAGAACCAACCCTTTACTAAATGCATAATGGCTTAATAAATATTATCTTCATTGCTTAATATCCACCTTTGGCAGCAAAACATTTTTCTGTATGCTTTATAACAGAAAAATATTTTCAAATTATGTTCGTTTTGTTTGGTTTTACGGCGCATCAACACAATTTAGGTCATATGGCGCCAAAACAGAAATATGATTTTGGCAAACCTCGGGTATTACAATCTTCAAAGCAACACCAGGGGTCAAAACCACCTAGTTTCATTAATGTATAAATGTCTATAAATTTTTGTCCTGAAGTTTTCAATCTTTGCTTAATGTATAAAATGATTTTTTTGCTAAAAAATACTATGTGATAAATTCTTAAAATGTTTTTAAACTTTTGTTTATAAATGTTTGTCAGTACTGCATAATAAGTAAAACATATAAATCAAGAAACAAAATTATGCAAGGCTTTATAAATATAGTATAGTTTATCATTAATAGCATCAAATAAATTCCTTCAATGACGGAAAAAAATCTCGTAGCAATAAATTGCTCAAAGGGAGATAACTATGAATAAATGCCTTATATTGAAACAAGAATTGCTGGTTTAAAGGGAGATTATTCTTCTTAAGCAAAACTTGCTTTCTCTTAAGGAAATCTCTTTTGGTAAAAAAAAAGCTTTCTTAAATGGAAATAACTTGGAAAAAAAAAATTGTTTGCTCAAAGGGAGAATACTCTGATGAAGTAAGAATTTAAAAGGAAGGTTACTCCGTATCAATAATTCTTTCACGGAAACTGCATGTTGTTTTATGCCCCAATCTATGAGTAAATTCTATTGTATAATATAAACCAACATATGATTAGTATTTACCTAACAATGAGAACAATATTTTTCTTAACACCATCACTTGCTAAAAATACAATTCAAAATGTAATCTTTTCTTTAAAATATTTAGACCAATGACCAAAAGCGCACTAGTAAAGCCAAAAAAAGTTAGATTTAGGTTTGAAATGAAAAAAAATTTCAGTGTATTAAAATAATGTTGCAAGCAATAAAATTCAAACCAAAAAAAGTTAAATAATGAGACTAAAATACCACTTTCTTCAGTTTAGGTAATTTTAAATTAACTTTTAAAATTGGATTTTGATCTTAATTGAACAGTTATAAAAAGAACATATAATAACCCTGTATAATATAAATCACAGGTAAAACAGGGCAAGTAATAATACATACAAAATCAAATCTTTGTCATTAAAATATATACATAAAAGAACTTACACTTGTTTAAAGGGACATGCCTTCTAAATTGAAATTTAAAAAATAACTTACATTAGCATAAAATATTCAATGTTTACATGTAAAGATTTAGATAGAATCATCTAAATCACTACAAACATATCCTTTGATCTTAATTATTTGTTTTTTGTTTGTTGTTTTTATTTTGCAACTTTCTTATGTTTAAAATCTTGTATCATAGAAAATGAATTATGAACAATAATGTTTAAAAGAAAGCTCCAATGAGATCAAAAAACCTAAAAATAACAAATTTGAAATTCTTACATACATCATCTGGGAAACTTAAAACAGAAAAAAATATGCAACAAAAATATCCTCAAAAAAAAATCAAAGTCTTTTTTTTTTGTTTGAGTCAAAGAAAGATTTAATTTAAAAGTGTTTGAGCGCTTTTTGTGTTTTTGTTTTTTTACCATTTTGTACAATTAATGCGATTGTTCTTGAAAAGTTGAGTTAGTAAAAGATCTGTAATTTTGCACATAAATTATTGTTCCACCTCCAATCAACTGTACAGGAATCTAAAAAAATAATTTTCCAGTCCCTTTCAAGTAAAAAAAAATCTTATTGGAGTCCCTTTAACAAATAAATAAATGCCTGGGAAGAAAAAAAAATAGAATAAATAGATAATACTTTACAATCAAATACCTAAATAAGTGTGTCATAAATTAATAATTATATGAAAACGTGTCCCTTTAAAGTTCATGTCAATTGTCAACACTATCAAATATACTTTAATTTCATTTAAACATCAATAAAAATACATTTTATTTTCAAAGTTAATCAATTCACAATCATGATTTTTACCATTTATTCAAGCTTTCGAAAATCATGCCAGCTTAACTATCATTTATTCAAATAAAAACAGTACATTGTAAACAAAAAAGTAACATGTTCTTTGTATCATCTGTGTTACAACAATACCAAGTTTAATCCTTCAAAATTAACTTACCAAATATAAAATATGACTTATATCTTACTTTGTTTATCAATATCTCGTCACTCATTGCAAAACAAAAGTTAATAAAAAGAAATTTTGCAATTATTTTCTATCGCTGCATTTTCAAACATCGTACGTTTGTGACAAGTGCCCTTTCTATGACGAAATAATACACATGATTGTGTTTTGAAATCATACCCTACATCATAATGAAAGTCAAATGCACTTCATAAAATATGCATCTAGTACCTTTTTTAACCTAAGAGATCAAAATGTTGCCATAAGAAAAAGAGACACTGACTTTTTAAATATGATAAAACAGAATATAGAAACAATAAAAATAATAATAAATTTGATCTTGCCTTCATGGCTTCAACAATTTTGTCTTGAATTTCTTTCCTGCTGTTGAAAAAAAAAATCAGCAGAAATGAAAAATTGTTCTGTTTGAAATTATTTAATTAAAATTTCAATATTTTCAAACTAACACATGAAGTGTTTAAGTATGTTTTGCTGATGCTAAAGTAGGACATGTTTAAATAATATTTTTGAAACATGGAATAAAGTGAATATTTTTAGCACTTTTACTACACTTACTTACTACCGACATATCACCCTGCATATAGAGGCAAAATCATTTCTTACTTGCATAGGGTATGCAGTGTTTGCTAGAATTTCCCAGGGTGGGAATTTCCCGTCCTAGGAAATAAGCCAAAAGTTTGCAATATATCTATGGGGAAATACTGGGAAATATCTCTTATGCTGTCTTGATAATACTACTAATCCTAAGGCTTATTGTTGCCTGGACAGATGAAAGCCTCTCGGTGATTTATTTTAAAATTATCACATTTGTTTTATTCATCATTTTTTACTTCACTGAAAAGAAAAAAACATACAAGTGTCAGAGTCAGTCTTACCCCCCTTAGCAAAAGTGGCAGCCATTTTGGGGGTCAATATTTTATTGGATATGTTAACAAAGTATGAAGAAGAAACAAAAAAGCAATGTAAACTGCTGATTCAGGTGAACAGTCAAATTCTTTTATATATACCAGTACCCAAGAAATCATTATTAAAGCCCTATTTTTTTTTTAAATTATCAGCTTACTTGAACATGACAGAATCGTGAACTATCTTTTTCTCATCTTAAGCACGAAATATATTTGAAATAACCTTCAAAATGGCGGCCAGGGGAGATAACTCATTTTATGTGAAAAAGCATCTATACATGTATATATTAAACTTTTAGTTAACAAAATTATTTCTTAATCAACATCTACATCAGAAAACATAAATTTAAAAATAGTCATTCATCCAGTATGGTGAAATAAATATTCAGACAAAATGGCAGACAATCGCAGCAAATAAATGTTAACAAATTGGTCAATTATGTATTCTATACAAATCGATTATAAATAGCAACATGTAGAACTGTACGGATTAATTCTAGAATACACGTGATATTTTGTACATCATGTGACTGAATTTGTCTGCTGCTGCTTTGATAAACTAAGAAAAGGCATAATTAATAAAAAGTACGGAAAAAAGGGGAAAGAATTATCACAAAAGTTGAACTGATCTCATTTTTTAGCGCTTGGCCATTTTGTCCAAATAAATATTGCACCAAGTTGTACATAAATAATTTTAAAGCAATTTTAACTTTCACAAATACAAGAATATATATTTACAGTAGGCATAACTCTTTTTCAAAATTATACATTTCTTCCTATTCTAAAACCATCCAATTTCACAATCAAGGGCAATTCACTCTGTTTCATCATATTTCTTGTTTTTTTTCTCAATATTTACAGTATAGTTGCCTCCCTTCTTTCATTAAAAAAAAAGAAATGTTCACACAAAAGAGAGAAATAAAAAGAAAAGAAACATAATAACACAAAAGAGAGAAAAATTAAAGAAAAGACACATAATTATGACATCACAGGCATTTCTGCAGATACAACTATATTAATTTTATATACAGACTTAAATAATAAGCACTTCCAGATTGAGATCACTAGGAGCACATATTTCGTTCCTTATTTCCAACATTAAAGTACCCTTTACCCTCTCCCCTCCCACCATCCCCCCTGATTTCGTAAAATAAACTTGTCCTTATTTTATTTTTGGAACAGTCCATTGTTTTGTTTTTTAAAAGATTTCATTAACAAAATCATAGATTGAGCAGCTGACAGTATTGAGTCCAGTCTGACTATACGGATGCGCAGGCTGACCTGGCTCACAATGGCTGGTATAAGCTAGTTACTAATGCTGCAAGCACTGTACAGGTTCAAACCTGTAATCTTTCTTTGCTTTTTGTCTAATAATAATTGCTACAATCTCCCTTAACTTCACCATTTTTATGCATCTTTTAGTTCCCTGCCATTCCCCCATCCCCCCAGTCCCTTCCTCGTATTGATCACACAAAAAATGCAAATTTTAGTGTATGAAAAACAAGTTAAAAGATTCTACTTTAAAGGAAGTATTTAGATAACAAAAATTTAATGATTATTAAACTGTCTGTTCTGAATATATAGTTAAAGTCCTAGTGAAAAAAGAGAACCAAGACTTCTGTCCTACCATTACAATATCAAAACATTAAGAAATTGAATATCATAATTTTTACCATAAACGCCTAGGTAAAACCTTACACATTTTGCCATTTCATACACAACTTAACCTAAATGATTATTTTTCTAACCAAGATTGTAAATAACACTACATTACATGAAATAAGGTATTTAAAAGATGTGTTATTATTTTTTCAGAAGAGCACAGTTGTTCAAATTAATTTTACATTTGATTTCATGTAAGTAAATAGGCATAGTAAAGCGTAATGTTTATTCTAACAGTTTTTTAACTAGTCAGTGGCAAAAAATAACAAAAGGAAAGTTTCTTCTGCAACTTGCCCTAGACAATTTCTAACTATGTAAGTTCTCGACAAAAAACAAAAGTATGTGTCCATATTTGTACAGAGCTAAAATGAGGCCATAATTATCATAAATAGAAAGGAGGCACATTGGCAGCTTTACCCAGTTCTCTGAACCTACTGTACAAATTACTAAGTAATAATAACTTAAAAATGCATGCAAAAAAAAAAGGTTCCAAAGACAAATAAAAAGGAATTGTTTGAAAGAAGATATATATGATGTATATGAGACATGAAATCATTTTTTCTTCCCAACTTGGCGGACAAAACAAGCACCCCACTTCATGGACAAAACAAGTGCCCCACTTTGCGGACAAACCAAGGAAGAAATCATTTCAATGCACTTGTCTTAAAACAGATTCTTTAAAGGCAATAACACAACTATCCTACTTCATAAAAACCTATAAAGCAAACATGTTTTCATTTGCCAAGTAAAAGACAAAAAGAAATACAGTAATTGTCATATTAAT
>NW_026863831.1:0-65017 GCF_026571515.1 Ruditapes philippinarum | reverse complement strand
GTTGTGTTAACAAATATTAAAGACATTAGAAAAAAATAAAGGCTGTAATGGCAAAAGTGCAAAAGACTTTTTAGAATATACGACCTTGACCCCAGTGATCAATTTTAATCCACCTGAAAGTAGAGGACCATCAATTACATGCAAAAACATCAGTTTTTATATAAAGGCTTGGGAAGATGTATAAAAATCTATAATGACATTGATCCAAAACACCTCTTAATATTTTAGGACAAACCATGGTATCTACCTAAAATATGGAATATATCTCTCAATAAATGAGGTTGCTAGGAATAACGCCAATTAAATATAACTCTACTTCAAAAAGATAAAAAAGGACTACTGGGAGTAAGGGATGGGTGAAATAGTTATTTAACTTGCCAAGATTTACGTTGTATTAATAAGTATGTGTGTGGAGCATGAGGGCAGTAGTTCATATAAAACTAAAATATATCCATCTTGCCGTGATAGTTGAACTATACGTAATTCTAAATGCTAAAAATGATATACATGTAAATGGGGAAATGGAAACCACAGTTATTTCACCTTCTTAGATCATGAGTAACGTGTAAATTTTGAAGCCGTTTGTGTAGCTAGAATAAAAGATATATTTAAGTTGCTTGAGAAGGTTAACTATATAAGGTCCATTTTTTAAGTGCTAACAATAGGAATAACTAGAGGAGTAGATGTCACAGTTATGTAATTTGCCAACATCTTGTGCTTTGTAATAAGCTTAAAAGTCATTGCTACATGAGAAATTTGGGACAAGCTAGCTCAACTTCCCTGTACAGCTTAACCATACCTGATTTGAACTGCTAAAGAGGTGGGAAATGGTAAATGGTATATAACGTGTCACATTGAAGGCTAAATAATTACCGCCATATGAACACATCTGGGGATGTTTCAAAATTTTATCTGCTTATGTTAAATGTGAATTCTGCATTTGCAGGTGCAAGGGGTGGGGGCGTCAAAAGGTCAGATATATATATCTTAAATTACACCTGTATGCAAAATTTAAACAAAGTTTACCGTACAGAAATCAAGTTATGGCCACTTTTCTGAACTCAAGATAGGATGTTATGAGGGCCCTTTTTTAGACATGAGGAACCTTTAAATATTCTGCAATAACATTCTAATGTAAAAATGTTTTCCCATTAACTTTTGGTAAGAAACAAATAGTACCATTCAGCTAACAATCCACATAAGCAAAATTATGGTTTCTACTTAAAATTTATAAAATCTGTATACAAATGTTACCCTACCCCATCCATTTTTTCCATATGTCTGACCATTTTCCTACTTTGGGAGCCTAATTTAAAAAAAAAACCTTAAAATTTACCCAAATGAGTGCCTGTTTTCAAAGTTTGCCTAAATTTTTAAAAAAAATATATTGGTTGATCTTGTGAAATATGATTATGAATATGATAGTTTTGATTTTATTACACTTTGAAAATATCAAGTACCATATTTATTACTAGATTTAGCAAAACTTAGCCAATAAATACCTATATAAATTGAAAAATCAAAATTAAACACATTTTGTCTTTCCAAATGGGACATGAGAGATACATAAATAGTGTTAAAAGAAAAAAAGAAAGAAAAAAAATATTGACCCTTCTGGGGATTGAACCCACGGCCCTCATATTCAATGTTGTTAACAGTAGTGAATACTCTTCAAAGCGGAGGTAATGCATGAGGATGGTAATACCTTAACTGTTAAATTTTCTATAACAAGAAGACACGTTTGTGTCAGTCACACAAGAATTGATTCGTTCAATATATATTTCAGGAAGTATCTATAAGAATATTTTAGCACCATGTATGAGAAGGCGACATTCTGGCCTTTAATATTTTATGTTATTTTAACAACAATTCAGTGATCTGAGTGAATAACACAACACTAATTGAATGAAATGGAAATAATGTTATGAAAGAAAGATTTACAATTATTTCATTATCGAATTACGCATGTCTTACTTTTGACAAATTTTAAAGCTTTAAAATAAGTAACAGGTCTGCACATCTACAATCCTACGCGCCTTAGTACTGTATTTGTTGTGCAAATTTGTATTGATTAAATGTAATTGAGAAAAATATGGGCATAAATTCAAAACGGTAACAGAATACATGTTGATTGGGCATGTGTCAATGTTAACAATGTAAGAGTAGTCGATAGTGACATGTGCATTCATCGTTTGAATAAACACAAAAAAAACAATACAAAATATAATGATATAATTTTCTATTTTTATGCATGTATTTATTAAAACAAATAACAAAGTTTGAAAAAATGGAAACTATTCAAGGTTAAATAAATAAAGTTTATTTTCTTAGATTAGAATTCGTTAATATAATCAAACATGTGTATGTATTTGATTTTTGTTCATTGACTTTAAACAATGATGTTTCTCGTCTATCGTCTCTATTTCTGTCAAATCCAGATTTACACAAGTGCAGATAAAAAGTCAGAAAATGAGTGGATTGTTCATTAGTACGCCTATAATTTCATCAAAATATCATGACTTGGAATCAAGACCAACGATAGTCGAAATTGCTAATGGCGCTGATCCTAATCAAGGTAAGTAAATAAACATTTAGAAATAAGAGAACTGTTAACATAACTTTTTATTGATTTGTGCTGGCAGTCTTAAGAACGCTATACCTATCAAAATAATCATACGGTTTTATCTGTTGATTTCTTTACAAGTTATTTTTTCTACATTGCTTGTGATAGTTTCAATGTAAAGTTATTTTAAGCAGTTTATGTAAACTTTCTCTCTACTCCTTAATTCGAGTTTCAATATTCCTACTTATATGGATATGTTGCCTGCTTTTTAAATTTGTCTTTTGACGTCTTATCTGTGATACGCAGGCTTCAGCAGGTGTCAAGTGCCGTGTGGCAGCCGTAAAAAGTTGCCCCGTACTTCACTTCAGTGTTGTTTATATTTTCTGGTCCTTCGGGATCATTGATTGCCAACACTATAAATGTTGAGAATTGCAGTACGCTCATGCGGTGCAGGCGGGTGCAGGATGTTGCACTATACAATTACCTCATGTACAGACTCATCAAACCGGTCTGCAATTTTAATGTTATTTTGTTGGGATAATGCCTTCCCGAGGGATCACTGTTGTTTCCAGAATTTTCATGACCTGATCAACCTTCAAAATTACCATTTTACTAGTTCCCGCATTGTTTCTCGTTTAGGGCAGCACGCTTTTTCTGTGGGGAACCATACGCCGCTTTCATGGAATGGGCACGGAAGGTGCTACATTGGAGGTCCCATGATAACTGCGTATGAAAACGATTGCGGATGTTCTAAATCAAAAATTTTAACTATTTCATGTTTTAAATGTTGAATCTGCTAAGCCGGTGCTGGGGGCGTGGACGGCTTAACTTGCACTTTCAGTACCGCCATGAACTAGGCTCAATCAATCACCGAGCCTGCAACATTGATTCATTTTTTGCCGTGTTTGGGCTTTCTTGAGGGATTCTGTTTATCTATTTTGGGAGAATTGGGAGGCATGCACTCATCTCAGTGTGTAGCTGTTCTGTTTTTAGAGAAACGAATATTGAAGGGAGTTCTGTTTGGTTGAATTTAATTGTGGTGATCCTAATTGTTTTGGGTCATTGGTTGTATTCGAATTATATTTTGTTCTCCAGTTATATTTGTTTTGTTAAATATATTTATTGTTGTTTTGAGTTGTATTGGGTGATTTTGATTTTTGAAGATTTTCATAGTTAATACTATTAAATATATTATATTTTAATATTGAGGATAATGGGACATAGAATATTCTGTTGTTATTCACAAACATTTTCAACGGTTTTTTTAAAGGAGTCTTTGATCCAATTATTTTAGGCATACCGCATGCTTGATTGGTGTTCATTCCCTGTACAGTTGAACCCGACGGACCAAATCGTTAAACTCTTTGACGGCCTAATGTTATGCATTTTATATCTTCTGTCTTGCTTTTGCGGGTCCTTGTAAATGATTTTCTTGTTGCTTTGTCTCCTATTAAAGCAAGGCATGAGTAATTTGTTAGATCATGAAGATGTAGCGTTTTTGTAACATGATTGAACCAGACAATTTAGTGTTTTATTTTTATTTATTATCGTCCATGTAACATGACAAATGTTAGAATTTACTAGGGACATAATTTTATAGTACACGTATAAAAATGGTTTTTTATTTATTATTTTCTATTATTTTAAATACTATGGAATTATATTGGTTAAAATAACGAAGAGTTAAAAATATATATAGGTAAATAAAATGCGAGGTAGTATTGATAATAGTTCTTTATTTTTGCTATTTAAAATATCTTGATATTGTAATTTTACGAATATACGTTTTTGCATAAAAAACGCTCTATTTAACCTTAATATTGTTCATTTGTGTGTATATTTATCGTTCTTTTTCGTTATTTAAAGTGGTAAAGCCTGATATCGAGGATGATCAAAAGCGCTGGCTCATTGTGGTATTTTGTCTACACTAGTGTTTCTTCTCCGTTTAAGAGTTTATACTCATGTAGATAAGCAACTCTAATTCTCAACTGAAACACTCTGGAAATAATAGACAACCAAACTACCAATCAACTAGCCCCGCGCCCCAGTTTTTTTCTAGACAACCTTACCGGGAAAGAAAAAAAAAAAATAAACCAAAGGGGAATAAATAAGCCCTTTAAAAACCCTAAAAATGGAGGGGTCCTTTTAATTAAATAACGTGTATACCAAAGGTCTAGTCGAAGAAAAGATGAAAAGAACACATTAGATGTAAAATGCGAGTCACCTTTTCAAACTGTTTATGCGCCTAGATGACACAGGTAACCGGTTTCGATGACCACATGCGAACACTTCAGCCTGCTTGGAATCATTATCAATATAGATACATTTTCGGCTTTAGTAAAGACAGTTGCAGAACAGGTACATATTACTTAATTCTTAAACTTCTAAACTAACGGACATATATTGTTATTTTGTAAAATTTGCAGCATGACGGGTCAATATCAACACCAAAACATATTAATCCTTTCCGTCATGAGCATATTGTGAAAAATGGCCGATTTCAATGAAAAGCCTCCTGTTACAAGTTCAAACTGCTATGAAACTATGAAAAATGCTTCAATACTAAATAAACTTGGCACAAATGTTGACTCGACCATTGCCTTTGTAACGGCATGCTCATTCTTAAATTTCATGTTACCATGGCAACGAGGGGACATCTCAAAATTGCCAAAAATCACTATTTTGCCTCGATTTTTTCATCAAAATTTATTCCAAAGTGCTGCAAACTCCTCAGGGGATTGAGATAGAGTCAAAGGCTTTTCAGCGTTGGTTACACGTAAACTTATGATCGACCTGGGGTCATTTTTAGCTTCTCACAAGTCCAAAATTTTCTTGGCGTGGAGTAGGACTATCGACCCCCTTCAACCCCCCCCCCCCAAACAGAAGGGGGCACATCCCCTTCTGGCAACCCCCTCGAAAGTGCGTTGATTCGCGTATATATGAGGTAAAGGGTTAAAGATACTCCACTGACGTTTTTTGACATGACGGGACTAGAAATATTTTTTTGCGATTATTACTCCATTTGATGAAGATCTATACTAATAACTTATGTGCAGAATTTTAGATCATTAGCTCGCTTCGTTTTTCCATTACATGTATTATTATTATAATAGTGAAAATTGACCCAAAATTGAAAAGTGCTTAAACGATTTTCACTCAAATCGGAATGAGAGTAGCACAAACATACCATTTTCAATGCATTTCTTGTATATTTCTTAGTAATATTTTATTTATATACAAATGTATCTGTTTTAAGTGCTCATGTTGATCTGTATGAAAAATTAAAATTTTATATTTTAGTCTTACAAACCTCATTTGAGTTCCTTTAAAACCACTGTGAAACACATGATATGATTTCGATTACCATACACGTACTAAGTTTATACACTGCTTAACTAAAACTTACTATGTTTTAAACATATTTTAACTTGTGACTAAAGTCTCATTAGACATCACATGTATTAGTCATCGTTAAATGCTTTTCTCCGACCATTTGACCATTTCGATTGTTTACTAGATATATCCTTCTATATTGTTGTGAAGATTAAATGAAAGTCACACCAACACTGTGGAGATTGTATGGCGACTTCCTAGTTTTACTGGTTGAGGAAAGCCTCAGCCCTGTGTTCATTATTTTAGACACAAGCGGGAACCTTAAAAGTACCGCTGACCATGATATCTTACTACACGATAGAATCTAAATCTCTAACGGGATTCGAACTCGAAGGTGGGTGACGTAAAAGTAAATAAAAGGCGAAGACCTCAGCCACTTTTCCACAGAGGCCCGTTCCTAAATGGTGTAAAAATGCTTAACCCATTCGATATCAATATCATGTTTGATTTACTTAGTAACATGTTTATATTTGTTCATCGAAATAGGTGCGGTCTGAAATCCGTAATTGTTGGCGCATTGTAACTTTTCTGAATGGGATTTCCTTAAGTTCCAAGACTCGTTTCGGCTGATGCATCAGTTTATTAGAAATTTGCGACTTTCGGCCAGTGAAGAAACATTTGCACTTGGAGAACTTACTAAGTGGCAGACATATGGTGTGTACAAATAAGTATTATATAGATGTGGTTTTAAAAACGGCAATTTACTTAAGATAATTTATTATATTCGTCCAATATATATTAATATGAAAAATTAAGTTAACGCATTAATTCAGATTTTAAACATCAAGTAATTGAATAATATTCCACATATTTACAGGAATACAGTTTTTGCACGGCACAACACTCGGTATGGAAATTGTAAAAGAGCTTAAAAAAGAATTAAGAACAATAAGTAAACATGTATTAGCTGTTGCCCAACATAACGACGAAGCTTTCGAAAACATACAAAGGGCTCTAAATGACATACAAGATGCTTTTGAAAAGGCAGATGAAAAGTATTTGAGCTTAAAAAAACAAGTTGAAACAAACTATGAGCAGCATAAAAAGGAGACACTTGCAAGCATGAAAAATATGAAAGACGAAATAGCTGAAATCGAATGTCAAAGTCAGCGCTCAGCCACAAGCATATCAAACTGTAGAAATGAATTAGAAGAAGTGCAGACATGCGTTTCAGAAATAAGAACTGAACAGCGAAGAGAAAATGCAGAAATAAAGAGCCATGTTTCTGATCTTAATGCAAAGTTGGGATATTGTAATACTGAAATAAACGACGTTAAACAAAGTATGCAAGATATATATGACAATGTTTCCAGCAGCAAAAAAGAAATTGAGGCTATTAAAGTTCATTTGTCAAATGATAGGCCTCGTGATCAATTATTTTTTTATCCACCAAACAGAATTGCTAGTTTTGTTGGAAGAAAAGAAGAATTGAAACAACTACAAGAAAGGTTTTTTGAAAAAAAGTATGGCTGCAATATGCAAATTTTATGTGGACTAGGAGGAGTAGGAAAGACAACATTGTCTATTGAATACGCTTGGAATTCCCACGCCTTGTATCCTGGTGGTGTGTTTTGGATGTCTGCAGAAACAAATGAATCTCTGGAAGATTCAATACAAAAGATAGCTCTTGATACTGATAATGTCGGAAATGATGCAAAGGAATCGATGCGTAAAACGCTAATTTGGCTACGTGGACTGCAACAGAGATGGCTGCTTGTAATAGATAATTTAGATATGGAAGAAATCAAAGGAAATGTCAAAGAATTGGTTCTAGGTGCGTGGAGACATAACTCAAATGGTCAAACCATAATCACTTCAAGAAGAGAGGCCAATAATGCTGAGGAGGAGTTTTATGTCCAAGCCGACGACTGCATAACGTTGGATGTATTGACAGAAAAGGAAAGTTTACATTTCATTACAACTCGCACGGGTCTTCAAATTAACAATGATGAAAATGCAATATGTTTAGTACATGAACTCGGTGGATTACCTTTAGCACTGGAACAAGCAGCGGCTCATATCAAAGCATTGTCATGTACTTACAAAGAGTACTTCAATAAATTTAAAGAACAAAGATTGAAATTGCTTAAAGCAATCAGACCACCTTTTGAATTGTCAAAGGAAAGACAAGCGGTGCGAACAACATGGCAACTGAACTTTGATTACATTTTGAAACAGTCAGAGCATGAAGGATTGGGAAATACTGCAGTCACCATCGTTGAAATATTAGCATATTTATATGCAGAAGATATACCTTTTTGTGTCATTAATACAGGAACACCTAAAATATGCGATGAAAATTTATCACAGGTTCTCGAAGATCCACTAGGAAAAAAGCAAATTATTGAAATCCTCACACGATTTTCCCTCTGTTCAAAAAATGCTGAAGTATTGAGTATGCATCGATTAGTTCAGGAAGTTATGAGAGAAGAAGTTCAGAACTCAGAACGAACGCATTTCATTTTACAGTGTGCAATTAGAATGGTTAATAAAGCTTTAAGCGAAGCGTCTTCACCAAATGATGCAGTCAAAGAAGAAAACGTCGGCAAGATATCTTTGCATATGTGGGGTAAGTTGGCTCTTCAAGCAAATGCGTTAAGGGCATACATGAATCAATATGCAGCACAATCCCCAGATAATCCAGATAGTTGTTTGAATGCCGAATCCCTAAAACTTTTACAAACATGTGCAATTTACCACAGTTTTTACCAAAGGCAAGACGAAGCTTTAGTCTGTCAAAATCATATGTTAGGGATTATAACATCAAGTGAGATATCAGAACGCGACTTTCATGCACTGACATCAATTAAAATTCCCATTTTAAATAGGGAAAGGCTTATTATACAGTGTGGAATAACATTAGATTCAAATGATGAACAGAGCAGCAATACCATAGAGGACACAGAAATGTTACGACAAGAAGGTAATACTGCTTACAAAGAACTGAGGTTCCAGGATGCCATACAATATTATTCAAAGGCCATAAGTTTAAAACCTAAAAATTCAAATCCAAAACTGTTTGCAAATAGAAGTATAACCTTCTTAAAAGTCGGCAATTACGAAAATGCATTACGTGATGCAATGAGCTGTATTGAGCTAGATCCGACGTTCTGGAAAGCATATTGCTGGAAAGCTCTTGCCCTTGCTGGGTTAGTACAAAACGGTATATTAAACAAGTCTTGGTTATCTGTTGGTGAGGCAGCGGCCTCTGTAGCTGGATTTGGAAATAAACAATGCCTAAACATCGCTGAAATAAAGGTAGAGTATCCTTTGGTTTTGTACCATATAGTAGATAATGTACACGAATTTCGTATGTTGCTAAATTGTCCATCTAAGAAAACAATACTTCTTCGGAAAGGAAAATACAGCCTTTTAGGAGCTACGTCATCAATTTCAAGAAGTGTATGTCTTATTGGTGTTGAAAATGATGTTGAAATTATCAATGCTGACGCTTTAGTGATCAGTAATCCATATGCATTCTTATGCAATTCAATAGAATATTGTGCAAGTACCATTGATGTATATTTCGAAAATGTTTGTTTCCCGGCAGATTCAGGTTCAATAGCCGTTAGCCTACGTGCGAATGTAGCATGCTATAATTGCCGCTTTAGTAATGGCAAAAAGGGATGCGAAAATTTTCCAATTTGTGATGGAGGAACAGGGTGTGTTAACAAGAGTAAAACTGAATGTAAAAGGGAAAGTGAAACTGCAAATGAAATGGACGGTCTATTTTCAAATTGGTGAAGTAGGTTATGCTGGTGTCATAGTTAGCAACCAAGGAAAGGCGTTCCTGGATAATTGCGTGTTCAACAGATGTGGTGGCGGTGGTATATTATGCATACAAGACAACTCATTTCTAGAGATAAGAAACAGTAATATATGTAATAACAAACACATGGGTGTTGAGGCAAGGGAAGGTGGTACTGTTATTGTCATTAACTGTACTATAGAGGGTAATAGAACCCATGGGGTAAATATAGGTCCCCGTGGATACGGAATAGTATGGAAATGTCAGATACGGGGTAATGAATATGAAGGAATTTGGTGTGGCGGAATAATTGATTTTGGAGAAAATATTTTTGTTAAAGAAACAAACCATAAAGGTGGTTCAAAATGTATCATACAGGACAGCATGATATACCAAAATGGAATGTCTGGGCTATCTCTCGAAGGAGGAACATATAGTATCTGCGGAAATAGGATATTTGACAACTGGCTTTGGGCAGTGGTTGCAAAATGTCGTTCAGCACTATATATTTCAAATAATGATATTTTCGAAAACAAATGTGGTGGAATAAGGATAGGTGATAACTATTCGGCACCAGTGACACTTGATGGGAACACTATCCGTGATCATAATGGACCAGACATTTGCTTTGAAAAACCCATCGACACTATTATATCAGAATCAACGAAGACTTCGCTTGGTGAATCGAATATGTGTATAAAAGATGAAGTTACAGTGTACAATATCCCGCCCTTTTTGACAACAAGAAATATAATGAATAACAATGATAGGCAGACAAAAAAACAGTGTTCACAATATAAGCCAAATCTTGAAACATGTTGTTATTGTCGTGCCTTATCAAGTTCATTGAAGATTTGCTCAAATTGTAGAAAGGCTAGCTATTGCTCAATTGTTTGTCAAAAGAAACACTGGACGCGTCATAAACATCTGTGTAGACTGTTGTATCAGAAATACACAGTTGAGATAGATATGGCCAATTGTACTTATTACGACAGTGTTGATAAAATCAATTTTAAATTCACAACTGTTCCTCTTCCTGATCTAGGAAAAGGTACGCCTCCCGATTTGACAAGTACCAAAAAATTCATTGTGAAAATACAATTGCACAAGGAGTACACAAAATACAATCCTAATCTGACTCTTCGACTTTATGACCAAACACAGAAGCTGGATATCCTATTTAGTAACCCAGCAGTTTATCATTTTATTGTAGAGTGTGGAGTTTTGGCAGGAACACAAATTACAATCAAGAAACTGTACTGTTATGCTTCTTTCAAAAGAAAGGGTAAAATCTTGTGCATCCACACGGAAACGTTGCCTCCTTACCAACATAGATGGTAATGCATTTATAGAGGATCACAGTGCATAATATACTAGATAGAATGTAGAATCTTTTCATTCATCGTTAATGATAGTCAGGAAACAGCATATAACATTTAACGAAGACTTCATAACTAGGGCGTCCATGGCCGAATGGTTTGTTGGATTTAAACCACTTGTTTCTCACCGCTGTTGGTTCGAATCACGCAGGGAACTTTGGATTCTTTCATGTGGAGTAGCTGTTCGGCTAGCTTACGAAAAGTTATACTTAGGTGCCATTTATTTAAGTTTTCTCCCACCAGTAAAGCTGGAAAGTCGCCGTATGACCTCTTCTTTGTTGGTGTGACTCAAGTTCAACAAAAAAAGTCAAAGATAAAGTGACTAATTGTATTATAATGTTTCATCACACACCTGTGCCGATTTTGCGAATCCAAAAAATCGCATTGCACGGGCGTGCATATATTTGACGTGACGTCATTCGCGTTGTACAAACATCGGATAGTGTAAAGATGCGCTAAATGTTAGCGCTATAATATATGCGCTTCAATGAAAAATGACTCTTTTTCCACTTTAAACGGTTTTTCTTTTGTATGTGAGAAGCATGGTGACTTTTCAAATTAATCTATATATATATTTAGGTTAGAGCTCAAAAATATCATCATCTCCTACGAATATGAAGTTTTACAATACCAAAGTACATGTACTACATCATTGTTTTAATTGTTTTGTATATAATAATAAATTCCTTATTTCATAAGGACTTTTGTACAATAATGATTGCATATTTATGAAGCTGATTAAAGCTAAATTTCCTGTTACCATGGCAACGAAGGGACACCTCAAAATTGCCAAAAATCACTATTTTGCGTTGATTTTTTGTGTTGCAACTTCTCAATGGATTGACATAGAGTCAAAGGCTTTTCAGCGTGACATATGTTACCTTAAGGTCGACCTGAGGCCAGTTTAGCCTCTCACAAGTCCAAAATTTTCTTGGAAAAGAGGGGGCTGCCGATTTACACTCAAAATAAACATTGTGGAAAATTATATGCATGTTACACACTATTACCTTGACAACGCCTCCTACATAAATAAAAATAAAAAGAATGTTAAAAACTTAGCTAAACAATGATCAAATCAGCTATAGTCTTTAAAATTGCAGCGAGAGAAATAAATATGAGCAAGAGCCATGTCAACATGGCCATCCCCCGCCGAATGTGTTTGCTCATTGGAAGAATGTATATGTAGTAGAACGGAATAATTCTACTTTAAGAGGTCTTTTGGTAATGAAAAGTGATGGCTATAGTGATTACAGATTTGAAAACTATGTGAATACTGATGGCTGAAAATAACAAAGGGCAATAACTGAAAAATAATGCAGGGTAGGTTATCATTCTTGTGTGCTGCATCCCTCCTCAGTAAAATCTATCCACCTATGAAGTTTCAAGTTGATACCTCAAATACTTTTTGAGAAAAAAATTGAATTGAAAAATTAAGTATGAAAAATAACAAAGGGCAATAACTCAAAAAATATAAAAGGTAGAGCTATCATTCATGTGCAGTGCACACCTCCTGAGTGAGATCTATGCACCTATGAAGTTTCATTTTGATATCTCAAAGGCTTTTTGAGTAATGCTCTGGACAAAAATTCATTTTGAAAAATAACAAAGGGCAATAACTCAAAAATAATGCAGGGTAGAGTTATCATTCTTATGCACTGAACTCCTCTTTAATGAGATCCATCCACCTTTGAAGTTTCAAGTTGATACCTCAAATACCTTTTGAGATAAGCTCTGGACAAAGTTGCATGAAAAAAAAACAAAGGGCTATAACTCAAAAATTATATAGGGAAGAGTTATCATTCTTGTGCACAACACTCCTCCTCAATAAGATCTATCCACCTATGACATTTTATGTTGATATCTCAAACACTTTTTGAGTTATGCTCCACTCAGGTGAAAAATTAGGTATGAAAAATAACAAAGGGCAATAACTCAAAAATTATGAAAGGTAGAGTTATCATTCATGTGCACTGCACACCTCCTGAGTGAGATCTATGCACCTATGAAGTTTCATGTTAATATCTCATAGGCTTTTGGAGTTATGCTCTGGACAAAAATCAATTTTGAAAAATAACAAAGGGCAATAACTCAAAAATCATGCAAGGTACAGTTATCATTCTTGTGCACTGCACTCCTCCTCAATGAGGTCTATCCACATATAACATTCCTCCTCAATAAGATATATCCACCTATGACATTTCATGTGGATATCGCAAACACTTTTTGAGTTATGCTCCACTCAGGTGAAAAATTAGGTATGAAAAATAACAAAGGGCAATAACTCAAAAATTATGAAAGGTAGAGTTATCATTCATGTGCACTGCACACCTCCTGAGTGAGATCTATGCACCTATGAAGTTTCATGTTAATATCTCATAGGCTTTTGGAGTTATGCTCTGGACAAAAATCAATTTTGAAAAATAACAAAGGGCAATAACTCAAAAATCATGCAAGGTAGAGTTATCATTCTTGTGCACTGCACTCCTCCTCAATGAGGTCTATTCACCTATGAAGTTTCAAGTTGATAACTCAAATACTTTTAGAGATATGCTCCGGACAAAAATGTCGGACGGAAGGACGGACGGACGGACGGAGACTATTTCTATATCCTCCGCCGAAAAATTTTGGCGGGGGATAACAAGAGCCATGTCAACATGGCCATCCCCCGCCGAATATGTTTGCTCATTTGAAGAATGTATATGTAGTAGAGCGGAATAATTCCATTTTAAGAGGTCTTTTGGTAATGAAAACTGATGGCTATAGTGATTACAGATTTGAAACCTATGTGAATACTGATGGCTGAAAATAACAAAGGGCAATTACTGAAAAATAATGCAGGTTAGGTTATCATTCTTGTGTGCTGCATCCCTCCTCAGTAAAATCTATCCACCTATGAAGTTTCAAGTTGATACCTCAAATACTTTTTGAGAAAAAAAATGAATTGAAAAATTAAGTATGAAAAAGAACAAAGGGCAATAACTCAAAAATTATAAAAGGTAGAGCTATCATTCATGTGCAGTGCACACCTCCTGAGTGAGATCTATGCACCTATGAAGTTTCATTTTGATATCTCAAAGGCTTTTTGAGTTATGCTCTGGACAAAAATTCATTTTGAAAAATAACAAAGGGCAATAACTCAAAAATATTGCAGGGTAGAGTTATCATTCTTGTGCACTGCACTCCTCCTCAAGGAGATCCATCAACCTATGAAGTTTCAAGTTGATACCTCAAATACCTTTTGAGATAAGCTCTGGACAAAAAAGCATGAAAAAAAGGGCAATAACTCAAAAATTGTATAGGGAAGAGTTATCATTCTTGCGCACAACATTCCTCCTTAATATCTATCCACCTATGACATTTCATGTTGATATCTCAAACACTTTTTGAGTTATGCTCCACTCAGGTGAAAAATTAGGTATGAAAAATAACAAAGGGCAATAACTCAAAAATTATGAAAGGTAGAGTTATCATTCTTGTGCACTGCACACCTCCTGAGTGAGATCTATGCACCTATGAAGTTTCATGTTAATATCTCATAGGCTTTTGGAGTTATGCTCTGGACAAAAATCAATTTTGAAAAATAACAAAGGGCAATAACTCAAAAATCATGCAAGGTAGAGTTATCATTCTTGTGCACTGCACTCCTCCTCAATGAGGTCTATCCACCTATGAAGTTTCAAGTTGATAACTCAAATACTTTTAGAGATATGCTCCGGACAAAAATGTCGGACGGAAGGACGGACGGACAGACGGAAGGTCAGACGGACGGAGACTATTTCTATATCCGCCGCCAAAGTTTTTCGGCGTGGGATAAAAAGAAAAACATGCGTGCATCAGAGTGACAGCACAACATACTTTTAATACAAAAAGATTATAAGTTCATAGTTGACGTGCCATTTGAAGCCTTATGAACTTTAATGAATGCTGCATAAGAAACATCCATTTTGTATCCCAAACTGTAATCAAACAAAATGAGGTAATATTTTAGACCAGTCAACCTCATGGATCTCATTAGTGCCAGGTGGAGAGGAGTGAGGGACACCAAAGATTAGTGAATTAGTGAATTAGTAAAGCAAAAGAGTGCATCAGAAAGCATTGTTCATAGCAGCATAATACACTTGATATGCTATAAAATATCAACAGTAAATGCGTAATATCTTCATTTTTTATGTTTACAATGAGTTTCAGTTTATCAGGAACTTTAATTATAGTTTGTGTTTTTTGCGATACCATACACTGTGCCAGTAATGTTCCTGACACTTCTTCTCCAAATAAACAAATGAAGTAAGAAGACCAGGACCTTGAGTGCACTTCATTAATGATCCTATCTGCTCTTTCCCAAAGTACAGTCCAAATTGTCTCCATCCCCAGACTGTCTCTGTCTAGGTACAGACCATCCTGTTTTATATTGTCCGCAATATTCTATGGCCAGTTGGGACTGTATAATGTAATCGAGGAGAACACCATATAGTTACTGATCTCACTTCTAGTTTTTACAATCCAATTGGGAAAAATGCCCCTGTGGCATTTTAATAATCTAAATACTTTCAGGCCAAGTGAAATAAAACTCACTATAGTGAGGAGTTAATTAAAGGTTCAGGCCTATATCCCGACAAGCCTATGCAAACTATTCCCCTCATACAAAGGTCAAATTTAGTACATATATATATAATTATATATTGAATTTTGTATGGAAAATCCATTGCCCTTTTCAGCACTTAGAAAATGAATAGTGGTTAACATAAAACGGCAAGTTGGAAATATCTTAAGTTCTATCTATACTAATGGCTTTATAATTTCCACACTTACTTATCAATACAAAGCACATGATATTGCCAAGTTATATAACTGTGTCATCCATATTTCCCAGTTATTTGCCTTTTTACACTTTGAAAATAGGGCCTTGTCTGGTTAACCTATTTCGGCAAGTTGGATTTATCTAAATTTCTCCTTATTGCTTAATTTCTTTAATGATATCTTTCATATTTAGTAGGTGGATACCTTTGATGGTCCTCTAATTTTTTTTGGAGTAAGCGGTCTCTAGGGTCAAGGTCAAGGTCACTGGTTTAAAAAATAAATATAAACCTTTTTGCTCATACAGCCTTTATTTTTTAGTTGATGTCTTAGTTTAATACAAACACCTCCTTCTTTGGGTGCAGTATGGGGTCATTTGGGTCAAGGTCAATGTAACCAATGTCAAGGTCACCAATGTTAAAAATAGATTTTTACATTTTTACAGGTGTATTGACCTTATTCTATAGACAGATGTTATTTATAATTGATAGAAACATAAACTTTGATGGAGATAGTGGTCAGTTGGGTCAAGGTCACCAGTGCTAAAAATAGATTTTTACACATTTGCTCATACAGCCTTTATTAAGTGACCGATTTATTTTATATTTGGTAGGAAGATAACTTGCATGGTATTAATCCTTTTGATTGGGGTAGGGATCAGTGGGTCAAGGTCACTTGTGCTAAAAATAGATTTTTACACTTTTGCCCATACAGCTTTTATTTATTGACAGATGTATTTCATATTTGGTAGGAAGATAACTTACATGGTATTCTTCTTTTGGATAGAGTAAGGGGTCAGTTTGGTCAAGGTCACCAGTGCTCAACATAGATTTTTACACTTTTGCCCATACAGCCTTTATTTAATGACAGATGTATTTCATATTTTGTAGGAAGATAACTTGCATGAAGTTAAATATTTTTCAACTTCACAAGTCAGAGCAATGACTTGGCAACTTATATTTTTCACAATTACAGAATGCCATGACTTGGTCAAGCTATAAAACTTGATTTTAAAATTTTTTGGCGATTTTTCTGTCCATAACTGAGTGAATGGGTAAACATTTTTTGAAGTATTGCTACTGACAAGAATCTGAGCCGGGGGCATTTGTGTTTAACAAACACGTTCTTGTTTTTGGTTATTGTTGTTTTTTGTTTTATCTGTACTATTTTTGCTAAACATTGATATATTTTTTTTAACCATGATGAAGACTAATAAACCTTCAAACTTACCCTATGTTGATTGCTTGTTCCATTGGTATCATTTTTCTAAATTAAGATATCTGGCCAGGCATGATGACTAAGTCTATTACACATTTAGCAATATATTAAGGTCAAGTAAAACTTAATCAATTTTATCAAAATATTATTAAAATGTTTACATTGTTGATTATTTGGGATATAAATTAAACTCTTTATCTATAATATACATGTCATTGTGTTCATATACATGTTTATCACCTTATTGTGATGCAATCAATTTCATTTTATTTCAATACTTTTTGCTGTATATGTGTGTCATAAAATCACATATATTATAAAAATGTTTGCAGTAAATTATAAACATAAGTGGTCAGTATACAGTATGTATGATTAATTTATCAGATGTGTACATTCGTGACTGAATTGCTAATAGCTGAGAAATGCATGAACTATTTGTTGTTTAATTGGATCTATTTTCATGGTCTTCACTATTTTATGTTATGACTAGAACAGTTGTTTATCTTGAATTATTTTAATCAGTATATACATGTACATAAAGAGCTTTGTATACTCTTCTTTGACGTAGTAATTTTGCTGTAGAATAAGACTGTGCTTATTAATACATGTATACTTAATTTTGGTGTGTAAAAATGAAAATGTAAATATTTTGATACTTCTAAACATATTTTGCAACTCTTCTCTGATTCTTAATTAAAAAAGAAAAAGATGTTTAACCCATTTTTTCTTGAACTTTGTATATTATTAGTCAACGTGTTAGAGGCATTTATAATACAAGAAGGTAAAGCATGTAAAATATTTATACTTAAATTCTAACAATGGACAACCCATTAAATTAACATTAATTTAGTATCAATTAGATAAAAAAAAGTGCAAAGATTATATTTCAACACACACTTTGATCAGATTTTCTATAACACTAGTTTTTAATATATGAAATATCAGCTTACAAATAAAATCTATATTGTTGTTCTCTATGATATATAATTATTTTTGTTTTGTGAAAACATCACAGTGACCTTTTTCTTTTATATGTTTACATATTTGATTTGCTCATGTTTTTTTATATTATACAAATTGAGTGTTATTGTAAATAAATGAAAAAACAAAGGTTTTCTGACACTAAACTATGATCTAAGCAATGATTTTTCATAGCTTAAAGACATCGATTTTTTAAAGATATTTTAGATATGTTATGCAAATTGCTATATAATTATTGCAGTCCAAACAGTTAGGAAAACCTAAACCCCCTTAAAGTGCTTTTTTACTGTTTAGGATGTAAAACAATTATCTCTCTTAACTAGGCTAAGATTTTAACAAGGATCAATTTAATCATTTATTAAACAGATAATACTAGTTTTGTATCACTTTGTACATATACCTTAAAGGAGTATAAAAATACAAATTATCTGACAGTGTATAGAGTAAATATCATGCATTTTTTTCAGTAATTTACTAAAACATGTAAGAACTTGAACCTTAATAAAAAAATCTTAACTTACCCTGTTGATCTCTGTACATGTATATGAAAAACCTGCATAATAACATGTATTAACAATCTATATATTTTATACAATATTTGATAATAAAGGACATAGTAATAAATTAATAATAGAAATACTGCTGTTTGTTTCTATACTTTTATACGTTTTAACAGATACAGGACACATGTATAACAGATTTTGGAAACATTGAAATTCCTTGAAAGCAGTGAAAACAAAAACAAGATATGTTTGTAAAACATGTATGCCCCCTATCAGCAGCCAATTAGTCATGTGATAAGGTTATTATGCATGACGTCTGACCCAGTGATCAAAACAATTTAATAAGGGTTATTAAAGTATCTACTGGTCATGACCTTGACCTTTGACCCCTTGACCCAAAACTCAATAGGGGTCATCTGCTGGTCACGACAATCATCATACAAAGTTTGAAGTTCCTAGCCTAGGCGTTTTTAGTAAATTGATCAGAAACCGTTTTTACTTAAAAGGTCAATGTGACCTTGACCTTTGACCCCTTGACCCCAAAATCAATAGGGGTCATCTGCTGGTCATGACCAATCACCATGTCAAGTTTTGAAGTTCTTAGGCCTAAGGGTTCTCTTATTATTGATCGGAAACCGTTTTAAGATACAAGGTCAATGTGACCTTGACCTTTGACCCCCAAAATCAATAGGGGTCATCTGCTGGTCATGACCAATCACCATGCCAAGTTTGAAGTTTCTAGGGCCGAAGCGTTCTTTAGTTATTGATCAGGAAACCGTTTTTACTTACAAGGTCATTGTGACCTTGACCTTTGACCCTTTGATCCCAAACATCAATAGGAACAGAGTAATCTGCTGGTCATGACAAATCACCATACCAAGTTGAAGTTCCTAGGCCTAAGCGTTCTTGCCAGTTATTGATCAGAACCGTTTTTACTTTAAAGGTCAATGTGACCTTGACCTTTGACCCCTTCACCTAAAAACTCAATAGGGGTCATCTGCTGCGTCAAATGACCAATCATCACACAAAGTTTGAAGTTCCTAGGCCTAAGCGTTTTTAGTTAATTGATTCGGAAACCGTTTTTTACCTACAAGGTCAATGTGACCTTGACCTTTGACCCCCTTTCGACCCCAAATACAATAGGTCATCTGCTGGTCATGACCAATCACCATACCAAGTTTTTTGAAGTTCCTAGGCATAAGGGTTTCTTAAGTTATTGATCCGAAAGCATTTTTACCTACAAGGTCAATGTGACCTTGACCTTTGACCCCTAGACCCAAAAATCAATAGGGGTCATCTACTGATCATGACCAATCACCATCTCAAGTTTGAAGTCCCCTAGGCCTAAGGGTTCTTTCATTATTGATCGGAAACCGTTTTTTACCTACAAGGTCAATGTGACCTTGACCTTTGACCCCTTAACGCCAAAATCAATAGGGGTATATCTGTAGATTGGTCATAACCAATCACCATACTAAGTTTTGAAGTTCCTAGGCCTAAGGTTCTTTTGTATTGATCAGAAACCGTTTTTAATTAAAAGGTCAATGTGACCTTGACCTTTGACCCCTTGACCCCAAAATCTATTCGGGTCATCTACTGATCATGACCAATCACCATACCAAGTTTGAAGTTTCCTAGGCCTTAAGGTTCTTTAGTTATTGATCGGAAACCGTTTTTACCTACAAGGTCAATGTGACCTTGACCTTTGACCCTTGACCCCAAAATCAATAGGCGGTCATCTACTGATTCATGGACCAATCACCATTAACCAAGTTAATGTTACCTAAGCCTTCAAGGTTCTTTAGGTATGTTTCCATCGGAAAACCGTTTTATACACAACAGGTCAATGTGACTTGACTTTAGACCCTTTGACCCAAAAATCAATAGGGTCGTCCTGATCATTGACCACACCATACCAATACCAAGTTTGAAGTTCCTAGGCCTTAAGGTTCTTTAGTATTGATCGGAAACCGTTTTTGCTTTTAAGGTTCAATGTGGACCTTGAACCTTATGACCCTATACACCCCAAAATCAATAGGGTTTCATATGTCTACTGGTCATGCAACAACACCATAACCAAGCTTATGAAGTTCCTAGGCCCTTAATGGTTGAGTTATTGCATCGAAACTTTTAGCTTTCAAGTCTCAATGTGACCTTGACCTTTTGACCCCTTGCACTCCAAAATCAATAGGGGTCATCTACTGGCTCGAATGCACAATCACCTTACCAATTTGACAAGTTCCTATGGCCTTAAGGTCTTTAGTATTAGCATTCGGAAACCGTTTTTGCTTTCAAGGTTTCAAATGTGACCTTATGACCGTTTGCACCCCTTGACCCCCAAAATCAATAGGGTGTCATCTACCTGGTCATGACCATCACCATACCAAGTTTGAAGTTCCTAGGCCTTAAGGTTCATTTAGTTATTGATCGGAAACCGTTTTTGCTTTCAATGGTCAATGTGACCTTGACCTTTGACCCTTGACCCCAAAATCAATAGGGGCTCATCTTACTGGTCATGACCAATCACCATACCAAGTTTGAAGTTCCTAGGCCTTAAGGTTCTTTAGTTATTTTGATCGGGAAACCGTTTTTTGCTTTCAAGGTCAATGTGACCTTGACCTTTGACCCCTTGACCCCAAAATCAATTAGGGGTCATCTACTGGTCATGAACCAATCACCATACAAGTTTGAAGTTCCTAGGCCTTAAGGTTCTTCTAGTTATTGATCGGAAACCGTTTTTTGCTTTCAAGGTCAATGTGACCTTGACCTTTGACCCCTTGACCCAAAATCAATAGGGGTCATCTACTGGTCATGACCAATCACCAATACCAAGTTTGAAGTTCCTAGGCCTTAAGGTTCTTTAGTTATTGATCGGAAACCGTTTTTGCTTTCAAGGTCAATGTGACCTTGACCTTTGACCCCTTGACCCCAAAATCAATAGGGGTCATCTACTGGTCATGACCAATCACCATACCAAGTTTGAAGTTCCTAGGCCTAAGGGTTCTTTAGTTATCACTCGGAAACCATTTGGTCTACGGACCGACGGACCGACAAGTGCAAAGCAATATACCCCCTTTTTTTCAAAATGGGGGCATAATAATTGCAGACATTGTTTGAAAGAGTCTTTTCATAAGAGACAATGGCAAATGCCTCCAAGAAACATGTTATACATTATTCAGTCTTCTACACTAAATGTATTGTAATCATACAATAATCCTGAAAATACAGGGAAAATATATCAATATTGAGATGGAAGTATAGTATCTAGTATTTTACAGTGTCATTTTCAAACATGTTACAAATGGCTAAAAGGCTAAATTCTACAATAAAGGATGTGTTATTTTTTTGCATATATTTTTATACAACCACAAATTCTGTTATATTTCATTTTAAACTTTTAAATAGGGAAATGATCAAAAAAATATACTATTCTCCAAATTCCTGTCAATTTTTAATGAAACTTTAAAATCTATTGTTAAAAAAAAGTAAAAATCTTATTAAGTGTACATATCAAATGAATTGCCATAAAATTACATTTAATTCCCCCCCCCCCCACCACCCCTTCCCCCCCCCCCCCCCCCCCCCCCCCCCCCCTCAACAAAAACTTATCTATATGGCCCCTTATTTGTAAAATAAAGGCATGCTGTTTTAATGTCCTGATTTCAAATTCATACCACTGTCAGAGCAATACAAGAAATATATTCGTGTGCTTAAAATCACATGCCACCAAACAAATGCTTTAAGACCAATTTTGTTACCAAAGTCTACACAATCTGAACAACTCACAAGTGCAAGACAAATGAAGAATGGGAGATCACTCAAACAGATTCTCAATCTGTATTTTCAAGATGCTTTAACAATTCATCTACACAATTAGAATATCATCTGGATGCTTGGGACATAATCTGTTCTATTTCATCAGGATGCTTTGGACAGGATTTCGTAAGAACAACAGGTTTTGTCTCAGTAATTAAAATATTGTCCTCAATTTCTGATACAATAGCCACGTATTCTGGAGCGTTACAGTTTTCATCATCAGCTTTGATATATTCATCCTTGGAAAATAAATCATAATGAAATGTTACAAATAATATGAAATAATCGTTTTAATTTTTGTCAGTTAATAATTTGAGCAGTACGTGAAGGAAATACCCCAAAAAAAGTCTATAAGGATCTTACACCAGCTGCCGGTACAGACCGGAATTTCTAGCTTGAGGCGTAAGTTAACTGTTAAGGGTGGTAACAAAGGCTTAAGTTTTGCAGAGTTTTCTGCTAAACAGTTACCCGAGAGCTAAATATTCCGTCTGTTTACAACAGCCAGTGTTTGGCATTCTTTTCTTCTTGCAAATTAAATAAATATTGAAAAAGGCAAAGCCTTCAAAGCGAGCTCGATGTACTTTTTTACGTGAAATAGTATGAAATAAATTCAAATAATCGCGCTTCAAATAGCCAGTAACGAGTGCGTGTGACGTCACACGTACTCTGTTAAATATGGCTCCGCCCCTGTCGTGAAATGAATAACGAGTTTTTTGAAAACGTTGATAAAAACTTTGTTTATTTTATTTCACTCTAAATTTTTTCAAGCGAAAATAAAGATTATTTAAAGTGAAATAAATGTAAAACTTAAAACGTTTTGCGACATTAAAATAGCGTACTTGATTTTTGTTTTGCACGTGTTGTTTGGCGCTACATTGTTGACGTACGTAAACAATACTTTAAAACGTCTTGTACAGCGTTAACGACTGAATAAAAGATATTGGTGTTCGGATTCATTTCTTAGTTAGACCATTTTTTCTTTCATTCTAGATAGTTTTCACAACAAAATTCGACAAAAAAAATTGTTTTTATTTATCAGATTTCAAAACAAAATGGCGCCTTTCGATTTTCATTTTTTATACAGTTTCCGTTATTCTGGTTCCCTGTCCAATTATGGTTCCCATAGACGAGCCGCGGGTGTGACAGTCTTACACATCCTTTTTCAGTCAGAATTCCTCAGTTTTTTTTAGTTATCTTTAAATTCGAAAGGTTGCGATGTGGTCCAATTCGGTACTTTGGACGAAAGTTTTCAAAACCATCACTTAGCAGGTACTCGCGTTACCGTAAAGCTCGCTTTGCGAGCAGGCCCTTCGGGCCAGCTCGTCGAGCTCGCTATTAATCATATTTCGGAAAGAAATTACGAAAACTAAATAAATATTTTTATTTAGCACTTTTTTCTTATAGCAGTGTATGAAATTACAACTTCCATCATAACGGCAAAGTGACATCAATCTTAAAAAGCAATTAATTCATAAAAGGTGTGCAGGAATAACGTCAAGAAATATATTGCTTTAATCAAAGAAATATTAAGGACTTATATTGAGTGTGGAATGAGTGTTTAAAGATCCTGTAACTCAATTTTTTATGGTTTATATCATAATTATAATGCAAAAATGAAGATTTATCAATATTATAAATTCCAAAAAGCATTTTTTGTAAAGATATTAACGAATTTACATTTTCATGTTAATAAAGGGAGGTAAGTAGAAATTTATTTTCCATAAAGTTTAAGTCAAGATTCAATAAGAAATGAATGCATATATTTTAATGATTACCTATTGGAAAAAAAATATTTGCAGTACATATTTTTTAATATTCTTGGATGTTTGAAAATGATTTAGAGCATAATTATATACATATATAAAATTTTTCACTAAAGTATAGTAACCATACAGAATTCTTTTAAAGTTTTAATCACTTATAAATGGATTTTTCATGACACCATTAAGTAATTTTAAAGAAAAGTGACAACTTTAAACTAACTTAGTTCATGGTTAAATATATATAGCCATGTCATGACAAATGAATAGTGCGTTTGCAACCAGCATGGATCCAGACCAGCCTGCACATCTGCGCAGTCTGATCAGGATCCATGCTGTTCCCTTACAATCCCTATTACAAGTAGAGAAACTGATAGCAAACAGCATGGATCCTGATCAGACTGCGCGGATGCGCAGGCTGGTCTGGATCCATGCTGGTCGCAAACCCATTATGTTTGGTTTTTTGTCGTGACGCGGCTCATACCACTAATCTATGCACTGACCTGGTTCTATTGTGATTTATCATGTTAGGCTGAAGTTTTATTGTTTTTACTGACTAGACTGTATCATGTACATCCATTCCTAGATAATGTCCTACATGATGTGACAAAAATTTCTGTACTGCCTGAAAAAATAAAACAAAAGATGACCATGAAAGGTAAAATCACTATGAAATTATTTTACGAATACAACACTATTAAATATCTCATTATGAAAACAACACAATGAAACTACTTTTTACAAATACATGCCTATTGAAATACTTCTTTATTTATACAAACACTATGTAAATACTGATTTATACAAAACTATGAAATACTTCTTTTAAAAAATACAACACTAAATGAAAACTTTTTTTAAAAAAATACAACACTATTGAAATACTTCTTTATTGAATACAACGCTATCAAAATTACTTCTTTATTAATACAACACTATGAAATACTTCTTCACAAATGCAACACTATGAAATACTTGCTTAATTTAAACTACAATATGAAATACTTTTTCACAAATACAACACTATGAAAACTTTTTACAAAACAACACTATGAAAACCTTTTTATGCCCCTGATGGGGGCATATAGTAATCGCACTTGTTTGGTCAATTTAATTTGGTAATCTTGTCCCACGCTTCATCTAAAAAAACTACTGGGGCGATTTTATTATCAATTACTGGTCAATTGCATTTATAATAGTCAATCTCTTGAAATACATTACTAATACAACTTGACAGTAAAAATATGAGCATAATGTCACTAAATATCTAATTTTGTGTGGTTATTAACTAAGATATTTTAATAACACAAGATATTTTCGTGTGGGTATTACACAAACTATAAATATATATACCCGTAATAACTTTGATCTGTCATCCACCACACTTCTAGGTATTAACTTCAACAGCACCAGCTGTAAGGCTATCTCATTTACCATCGCCTGGTAGATTTCTGACAAGCTGAATTCCTGTGTACAAATTGATATACAAACTTGCTGGATCGCTAATACTGATAAATATAATTTCCTCTAGCTGGGGTAAATTTTCCTAAAGAGAAAAGATAAAATGACACATGCTTATAGAAATGATAATCCATGCAAAATTAGTAATCCTAGAAAGCAACTGAGCCGCTATTGGATGTATCTAAGTACCACAGACTCATTTATATACAGTGTATTGTGAATAACAAGACACATCGCTCCTCAAACCCCTGCATTGCTTGTCAATGTACAATGGCTGTATGTGGCAAAAAGTGTAAAAAAATTATTTTTTAGCATCAATTACCCTGATCTTCATCCAAGTGATAATCTTACCCAAAGTTTAGAGGACCACAGTTACAAGGTATGTAATCAACTACATGTATATTATATGAAAAAGATATCAGTCAATGAATGAAGGCTGTAATTTTTGTGCAAAAATATAAAAATTTATTTTTTAGCGCCTATAACCTTAAAGCAGGACGCCTCCAAATTCCCGCTAAAATTTCATGAAAATTTTTTTAAAATGTATTTAATGTATAATATTGTGAAATAACTAAAAGGAAGCAATTTACACATTAATCATTGCACTACAACCCAGGTAAATTACCCAAAAAAGTCAAAATATGCATAAATAGCCCTTACTGCGTTAGTAACGCAGTAGAAATATAGTTTGTAAATACTGTAACATCAGTTATTAACCGCACATAACATATAAAATATTATTTGAATCTTGAATCATTTTGCTTTTCCTAAAATCGTAGTACATATTTCTCTAGTTTGATTTTATTGAAATATTTTGACTAATCTGGAGGCATGCAGCTTTAACCCAGACCTAAGCAACTCCTAAATCTACCCTAAGTTAGAAGACCACTCAAGGTATGTACATGTACCTACAAAATATGAATAAATGATGAATGACTAAGCAAAATTGACAAAATATGTATTCATCTTATAAAGTTCTAGTGATATCACTGGTATATTTACCTGAGACAGGGCAAATTCTAATGATATCTAATGTATATTTACCAAAAACAGGCCAAGTTATATTGATATCACCTGTATATTTACCTGAGACAGGCCAATTTCTAGGAATATCACTTGTATTTTACCCCCAGACAGGACAAGTTCTAGTGATATCACCTGTATATTTATCCAAGATGGGGCAAGTTCTAGTGACATCTCATGTATATTTACCTGAGAAAGGGCAAGTTCTAGTGATGTAACTTATATATTTACCTGAGACAGGCTATTTTATAGTGATATCATTTGTATATTTACCTGAGGCAGGACAAGTTCTAGTGATATCACTTTTATATTTACCTGAGACAGGCAAAGTTCTTGTGATATCACTTGTATATTTACCTGAGACAAGCAAAGTACTTGTGATACCACTTGTATATTTATCGGAGACATGGCAAGTTCTATTAATATTACTTGTATAATTACCTGAGACAGGCCAAGTTCTAGTGATATCACTTGTATATTTACCGGAGACAGGGCAAGTTCTATTAATATTACTTGTATAATTACCTGAGACAGGCCAAGTTCTAGTGATATCACTTGTATATCCATGATATTCACAACCAGCATCCATTAGCACCATCTCTCCATCACGTACAATTTGATTATTGTTGATATAATGTATAATGTTAGCTCTGTTTCCACCTATGTAATAGATCAAAGACACAAAATTCATTTAAATATTTGTTTAGCCAATTGCCTCTCTCCATTGGTCATTAGTTTGTATCTCTAAAACTTTAAATCTAAAAAATATCTCAACGAACTCTACAAGCATGTTTGTCATTGTATGAGACAAATGGTACATTGTATTCCACCATAAACTAAATGGAAATGGTTTTAATCATAAAGTTGACTTTTGACCAACCAAGCCCAAAAAAGGTTAAGAGTCCTTACTCTGTGATGGCACTTAATCTAATAATCTGATTTTTGAAGACTCAGTGTTGGATGGTGTTCCAGTAACTGAGTTAGCATTTTTTCAGTTATTCAAGGTCACTGAAGACTTCAACTTTAACTAAGCCTAATGCTCAATATGGGCAATCATCCTAGGAAGTTTGAAGGCTCTGGGTCAAGTGGAAATAAACTGGTCTTAAGTTCCATCAACGCAACAATAATCATACCCTGTTCTTACAAGATAGGTATAAAAATGAAACAAAAAGCTTAAAGCAGTGGTATAGTAGTCCAGTTAGCTCAGTAGGTTGAACATTGGACTGTGAATCAGGCGACCCAGGTTCGATTCCCGAAGGGCGCAGGTCACTTTCATTGTGATTTATCATGAAATCCTTTCTAAGATCATTCGCACTGTACCTCTGCTTTTGCATGTACAGAAGTAATCAGTTCCTTGCAAATATGAAGGCAACTAATACTGGTAAAGTCCTTGACAGCCTGTCAAGGAAAAATGCGCTGGTTGAACTGTGCTCTGGTAAATTCAGTGTGGTATACCACTGTAATGCGGAATGAAAACTACCAACACCACCACTAAAAGCAGTGGTTTTAGACGACACAAAATATCAAACCAAATATCTATTTTCTATTAAATTTAATATTCATTACTATACCTGCAATAACTGGAGGGTATGCTAAAATCTCAGCATCTCTTATTCGACATTCATAATCTATCTAAGCATACAAATGAGACTCTTTGATCTAAAAACAATATAATTACAGGTAAGACATATTATTATGTTTTCTATATTTTATAATCTCTGCTATTATTCTGAATGTTTTATATGCATTATGGTTTTATATCACAACAACAATTTACAAGTCATATTTCTTCACATGGTTACTGGTGAATAAAGAAATCAGAGGGCCTTTTGCACAATACAAAATGTACATGTATTTCAAGCCATAAGCTAGAGGGATAACTTCCATATATGAAAGATTTAGTCCTTTTGTCAAGATTTTAAACTACATGTATAGCAATAGTTATTGATGATTTACATTAAGGGACTTTAACATCTCTGATTTATCAGTGTAAACTCTCATTTTTCTACTACCATATCAGTACTTATTTCTGCGGGCTTAATATTCTGCGATTTTTGTTAAAATAAAGGGTTTTAAATTTCTGCGTATCTTATTTCTGCGGTGTCATCATTCTAGCATTGATGCTTTTTATTTCAGCGTTAAAATTAATATATTTTTACAAAATAAACCGACACAATCAGACAACATATCAAGATTTGTTGATGTAACATATACAATACTCATCATTTATCGGTATATATATATGTTACTATACGTGTACACATATGAAGTGTGAATAATAAACAATGGCAAAATCGCACGTGGACACAAGCTATTGTACAAATACAAAAGGGTATGTTTATTGCACAACTTGCTAAGGGTGAGCGAAAATCATACAAACATAAAAATTATTTAAACAAAGAGAACAAGCAAAGTAACATTTTTTCTAACGGTACATGGTAATGTACATATACAATACCGGTAGTTGACATATTCCGACATAAACATACGGAAAGGCTTAATTTTCTGCAGTTTTTAAATCTGCAGTGTCGTTATGAACCGCAGAAATAATGTTCCCACAGAAAATAGTACTTATACGGTATCAATGATCTGATTTCTTTTGTTAATGCCCGCATAAAATAACCAATAAACAGTAATCACTAGTAAATTGAGAAGAAAAAAAGTAAAAATATCAAACCTAAATCAAGTTTAAAATACTAACATCTGGTCTTGAAAATTTCATGACATCAACAAACGCTTGGGAAGCAACTTCAGTTGTATGTTTCATAAGCTGTATCTCGGCTGGAGACTTTACTACCCTTAGTTCTTGAATATGACCTGTTGGTTTTACAATCGCCACTTTCCCCTCTTGTTTCAGAAAATCCTGTATCACATTCTCATGAGAGTGTTTAAGAACTGGCTGATTCAAATCATACCAAACTATATAATCTTTGTAGGATTTACAATAGTTATACAAGTAAGATTCTAACTCATCCGTATTATAAGCTTCAGCGACCCCTGTCAATTCTACTGCACCTTTATCCCCTGATCTCGGACCATCCCATAATTCCTTGTGAGGATCTCTCCTTGGTACAAAGAGCACAGACTTGTATCCCTCACCTGTTGTATGAATGACTAAGGCACTATCAGGCTCCTGGAAACCAGACAAGTAAAGAAATTCTGTATTTTGTCTAAAACGGTAAGGGATATCATATGTCATGTAAACTGTTGAAGCAGAGGGCAAAATAACTATGTGATTTTCTGACTTATTTCCTGAAGCATGCACTATCTTATTCACCAAACATGTTCTTCTAGAATCATACTCTTCTTTGCTTATCCCTGGAGTGACCTCCCCTTGACTAACCAGATGGGGATGTGTTTGTGCTGATGGCTGTCCAAACTGTCTTTTCTGAATAAAACTTTTGTTAGAACTTAACAAGTCTTTATATGGCCCTGAATTGAAAAAGAAAAATACAATATTAAATTAATCCATGAAAGTTTGGTTTTGAATACCTGCATTTCTTTTCTTTTAATTCAGACAGACGTTGACAAATTCATTTATCTTAAGTTATTTTATAAAGAAATATCTAAACTGGATGAAAAGGAAGAATACAAAGAAACCACACATCATTAATTAATACGTAACAGGGACAAAATCTGTGATTTTAGAGAGTTGTTTCCCCTGGACCAGTGTTCTTCTATGGGTCAGTGCCAGTTGATCATGTGACTATTATTGTGTTCTGTTCAGCTCAGGGTTTTGATGAAGAGACAGGTACATTGTTTTCACGTTTTTAAATTTTTGTGATTTATGGAATATTATTATTATTGACAATAATTAACAGCACACTGGAGAGAGTCAGAAGAATGTATTGTTGTGTTGTTGTGTTTTATGTAAACACTTGGTTCATAAACCAATACGGGGAAGTCAAAGACCGGGCCCGCGAAGCGGGTCCGGGCTTTGGCTTGCCCGGCTATAGACTACATGTGTATATTTAAAAGAATATTAAATAAAAAACAATTAAAAAATATATAGAATTCTATACCTATCAATGAAATTTTCAGTGTCAGTTCTAATCGGGCGCCGCCATTTACAATGTAACTCAATGATAATAGGCAGGGCATTCCGATATGGGAACAAATCTCAACTTTTCGGATAAATGATAATCGTCGAGTGTTCCGAGTGAAAACGGAAGCGGTGCATGTAATATCGAATGACACCTTTAAAACGGAAAGAATGAAAGGAATTTTTAACGACTTCCCCGTTCATAGGCTTTGCCTAATTTCATATTATAGTTAGTGCTGAAGATTGATTGTCTATTGATTGCCTTTTGAATTTGTCTAAGATACATTTTTGTACATGCTGTGCCAACAGAAATAAAGGAGTTACAAATACAGTGCCATCCATAAATACCTTTACATAGAGCTGTCATTGATTCAGTGCAAAGCATATCAACGATATATCGATATCAAGTGACTAAAATCAACGATACACCGATATATTGATAATATCCTATACTCACTTGTCTGTCATTCACTTTCATACCTGTTTCAATGATTTCAGTCAAAAACATGTTCTGTACAGTGTCTTGTCCACTGCATGATTTTTTCCAGACAATATTTTTTATCACCATTGCTATGAAATAATTCCACTATATAACAAAAGCATAACATTAGATATAAATAATTGTTTCTGCATATATTTTGGGTGAATTGTATAATTTCTAGACATTTAATTTATAAGTCAAAAGTATCGATTTTTTTAAATGTGTATCGATTATTGATCGACAAAAAAATATCAACGATACATCGATATTGTCGATATCGATGACAGCTCTACCTTTACACCTCTTGTTATTTAACAAATGTACAATTTACAAAGATTCTCATGTTTAGAAGATTAAACTTGTTCAATTTACAAAGACAATCATGTTAAGAAGATTAAACTTGATTTTAAGATGTAACACAGAATATAGAAGGGAAAGCATGCAATGTATTTTTGATGTCCATTTAAGTTGCCAGACCTCAACCTCTGCGAAAACGTATGGTACACCAAAAATGCAATTTGAAAAACACACTCTTGCAGCCTGCAAGGTCTGAAAATGTATATCTGAGATTTTCGAAATAGATACATGTATTAGTGTTGCACAGGTATATATGTTAAGGTGACAACAGACACTTTCCGTGGTACTCACATAAATGTCATTTAAACCAAGTTATTTTAGTAATAATTGTTATTTATTTAATCTTTGTGCATTAAATATCGTTGATCATCATAAAAAATAACATATTTAAAAAAAATGCCTTTGTAAATGATTGATTTTGAATAAAAATCCTAAAATTTTAAATCGTCATATCAAAGTCATTTTTTATTTTTTTGTCACATCAAACTTTTTGGAAAATAACCATACTTATATTATCTGGGGAACCGTGTCTCAATTTTTTTTTCTATCTTTTCTCAAAAAAATATTACGTAACGTCAAACATTTCATGCGGCTTTTTTTTCACCATACATATTACGTAATTAAAGATAATTAAATCGCTGATTGAGCAAACAAAAATCCCTGACACAGTTCCCTCCGTAAATGAATTTCCTTTCATGTGCTTTAAACCGCATGTTAATTTCTTGATTATTAAAAAAGTTATGCCGATTCAAAGTTAGTCCGACCCGCATCAAACGAAGTGTCATAAATCGGCTGTTCTCTTCTCGGACCCCTACGTTTCACGCTAAATAATTGCATAATACACAAATCTCGCACCAGAGAGGGTCACAAGTTGCGGTAACATACTCTAACAACATTTTATGACCCAGTGACATCTGACCAATTAAAAAGCTGCTGATTAATATCAGTTTATAGCCGAAATTTTTCAATTCTTAACGTGATTTACTGTCCGTCTGGTATCTGTCGCACATGTCACGTGACTATCGGTAAAATTTGAGGCACTCAGTGGGGGGAAATGAAAACGCATTTGCGCACCGCTTGCGGGTATTTAATTGTTTCCTTTTTTGAAGTTTATTATTATTATCATCAGCATTATTTTTGTATATATACCAGTGTCACTCTGCCTGTGCATTTGTGCATGAAATTCCGTTAAAATATAAAATAAAATAAGAAAAAACTGAGCTTCTGACAGTCTTTTAAAGTCCATGGTAGATGTACAAATAAGAACGGGATATTATATTTTTTCCACCAAATTGATCATGCTTCACATATTTTAATAGAAATAAAAGGTATTACTCGACCATTATGATCTGGCCTTCTTGACTTCTATTATCATGAATATCATCTATGCACGGCATAGAGATCCAGTTTCTACCGGGATAGACAATAAATTTCATACTTTGTCCCAGATTTATAAGTACTGTGTCCGATTTACTGGCGAACAATTTATTTTCACTGAGAATATATTTTTATATCTTTTTTAATTCATAGAGAAATAATTATCCTTAGACAATCTAAAATGGTTTAGAAATTTGTCAGGGACACCTTACCACAAGTCATATAGGCGTTCACATAAAAAAAAATTGCCGGTTTTTGTTGTTGTTTTACTTGACATTGTTAGAAAACGAGGTTGAATGTAAAGTAAGCCCTTGAATCTGTACAAAAGTCTATCAACTCAATGTAATATCTATCAGATTATCACATAAAAAAAATTGCCGGTTTTTGTTGTTGTTTTACTTGACATTGTTAGAAAACGAGGTTGAATGTAAAGTAAGCCCTTGAATCTGTACAAAAGTCTATCAACTCAATGTAATATCTATCAGATTAACGGGACAGACAAATTATTTTCACACATTATGGATATTTTAGCAACTGCATTTTTAATCAACCCCGTGGTCGTGCGATTGCCGCTATGCTTAATTATTTATGTTTCATACATTATGTAACGTACATTGGCCGACAATTTCTTAACTTTTAAAAAAGGTTTAATGTTGAGATATTCATAAAAGATGTACGGTAGTTGTACGATACATGTATTACGAGAAGTATGGACCAGTATGGACCTGTAATTCACGGATATATGGAACTACCGATTTCCCTCATGGATGCCTCAACAGGGGGCGGAGCGTTATTTCGATAATCGACAGGTTACGCGAATAGCAGATACAGATAGTATAGGTATCGTTTTAAAACGTTTAAAAACACATTTTTTGGACTAACTGCTTCTAAAATTAAATCACGAATGTGTTCAGAAAAGGTTGATAAATCTTCTTAGCAAAAAATCTCATTTTAGGTATTTTCAGTGATAGTTGACTCCGTTGTCACCTTAAAGTGATTATTATAGTGGTGCTTTTTATATGCTTTGAAGAAAATGACCAGAAAATTTAATATTTCGTGTGAAACATTTAAAAATTCTAAGTGATCTTATGAGATTAATTTACCTCTGAATTTATGTAATTAGTGTAAAATACTTGAAAGCGGTGATCCCTTGGAAGCAATGAAATAAAAAATACTATCTAAAAATAAATGCAGATTATGTTTGATTGGGTCTGTTTATGAAATATTTAAAAGTGCCACATCTCTCACGCTCCCTAGCACCAATAAACGTAAGCTAAACTAACGTGTTGGAATCAATGAGCCAAAGGAAGCAGAAAATATTATAACATTGAAGTGAAGCATGGGACAACTTTTTACACGGCACTTGAAACTTGCTGTAGTGAGGTATAAAAATCTGGGATGATTAACCGGAAGCAATGAAATTAGCAATATAATATACATGTATATTATTTAAAGATCATGTATCTTTTGTGATTGATATTGTTACTGTGTGTATACCACACTTGCAAAAAATTATATATGTATATAATTATGCAAATAAAAAAAAATTCAAACATCGAAGAATATGTAAAATGTGTACTGCAAATATTTGTGCACATTATATTTAATCAATAAATTACATGCATAATTGATTTCTTATTGGAAAATTTGACTTAGAATTTATAGAAAATAAATTTCTAATTACCTCCCTTTATTTACATGAAATGTTAAATTGGGTAATATCTTTATAAATAATGGTCATTGGAACTTACAGTATTGACGAATCTTAATTTGAGCATCATATTTATGAAATAAAACCATTAAAAAAATTAGTACGTGTAATATGGTATTTATTAAATGGCTTTATATTACACTCCTGCACCGCGGTTTATGTGATAAATTGTTTTAGTGGCTATATATGAATACTGATATGTACATGTGTACATGTATGCCATCCTCAATTCTGTGTTTTAATTGGGCCCAATTTAAAGGTCTTCAACAGTTAGAGATTTATCTTTTTAAAGTATTTCTGATGTTGAGTATTAAATGAAAATTTTCAATTCAGCCCAGTTGGCCTTTTTATACAAAATGCAAATACAAGGTACTGTAGAACTTAATTAATTCAATTTTCTTGAGGTTAATCTAATATATTGATTATATGTAAAATAACTGTAGAGCTACACATTTTGAATTAATACAAAAGATTAATAACTACTGTATTCTTGGTTTTCAGAGGTAATTGACTTTTTACAATATTACATGTACATAATTATTATCAAAGCAGGATAAAAGTTTTGTCTTCTGACTTTATTTTGAATATTTCACATTATTTCTAGTTTATCAAGGCTACCGACATATATAATATAAATTGAATTTTAAAAACTGCTTGTTTTATGTCTTTAAGAGAAAGAATATTATTCTTGTAAAACTCACGGCAACTTTATTAATCAAGCTCGCCAAATTTCAACTTCCTGCCTCCAATCAAACAAATTCAAATACAAGATGCTCCACGAAGTGTTATTGGCTTTATTGGGTCATACAGGCGGTGTCATCAAGGATACAGGAAATGAGCTGAAGGTTTTTACTTTTTATTCCTGCCTATAACACTTGGCAGTATTGGATAGATATATTTGCCAGTATTTTTTGAATATTTTATTTTGATGATGTAAAAAGTATCGTTGTAGGCTCTATTTCATAAAATAAGAAAATAATAAATTGAAGCCATAACACAGAATTGCACAAAATGAACATTTTTACAGGCATAAATTATTCCTGACATCTTCACATAATTTCGGTGAAGTTGCTTAATTTAGCAGAATCATGTCATTCATGGTGAATAGTATCACGGATTTATATTACGATTTTTTTTTTCAGTCTGTCACTGTCATGTGACCAGTTTGACCTCAAAATGTTGGGAATTTGTTTACATTAACAAACATCATACATGACAAATCCCCGGACAAAGTTACTAACATGAGCTTGAGAACTACCTTGTTGTTAACATATGCAAGTGACAAAGAAAACATCAAATACAGTCAAAATAGTTTAAGGAATTATGCTACTTTTTAACCCTTTCGCTTCCAGAGGGTTATTTATTTATTGATCACCTTTTTGCCAGAGGGTTTTCTAAGAAATTACTATATTATAATATTAATATGAAATTAGGTGCTACCTATGGCGCGGAAAGCTCTTATGAATTATGATTTTAGCATAACATGTTTAGTGTACATGTAAACTAGATTTTTCTTGCAGGTATTTTTGTACCGTAAAACAAAACGAATAAATTGGTGGTGTTCAACCTATCATCGGTCTATTCCGTAAATCTCCGAACGTAAAGGGGAACCACTGCGCATGCGTCGGCGTTTTGGAAAATCCCGTCCACCATTTTTGTTAATCTCTAATCACAATTGTTGTTTTAACGTTATTTTTAATGCAACTAAATTAATCAAAAAGGATAATTATGTTAAAGTAACTTTTTTTATATTATTATCGTTACTATTTTTATTATCAATGAGTGCATGTTTACCGTCATTCTTTCACCGGAAGTGTTATTTAGCATGCGTCCTGCTAGCAATAGTCTAAAATTATGTAGACGCTCATTATTAAAAAGCGCTCTGTAATCTATATTTAGCTCAAAAGGATTTCAAAATGGCGGCGCCCAGTTAACTAAGGATTTTTTCACAGCTCATTAGGTATTAGGTATAGGATATATATTTTTTTGAAATTTTCATTTACTTTTAATTTGATTTCATTTGAATTGATACGCGTCATACATGTTATCTAAGAGCGCTACAGCCCTCGCGGGGCCTTTGGCCCTGCTCGGACTTTCCGCGTAATATAATTATTATTATTTGTTATTAGTATTATAATAATTATATATATTTCCAAATCTGCTAGTATAATAATAATTATTGTTGATGGTATAATTATCTATATATTTATTATTATTATTATTATTATTATTTTTATAGAAACAGCAAAAGCCGTCCATATGGCAAATATGCCGAAAATAATAGGGACGGCATATGCCGTCCTTATGGAGTGAAAGGGTTAACATAAAATATTTATATTGGTGCTCTTGCTCACTTTATTATCAACAAATTTTACTCCTAAAATATACAGTGGAGACTGATCAAGAAGATTGGCTACTTACCATGTATCAATGATAAACATCATCAATTGAGATTACAAATGAGCCGTGTCATGACAAAACCAACATAGTGGGTATACGACCAGCATGGATCCAGACCAGCCTGCGCGTCTGCGCAGTCTGTTCAGGATCCATGCTGTTCGCTATCAGTTTCTCTACTTGTTATAGGGTTGATAAGCGAACAGCATGGATCCTGATCAGACTGCGCAGATGCGCAGGCTGGTCTGGATCCATGCTGGTCGCAAACCCATTATGTGGGTTTTGTCATGACGCGGCTAAATTTTTTTTTTTCTACAGATTCAAAGTGATCTACCATTTTCTTTCATCATGCTGATGAGGACAGTTGAATTATCTGTGTAGACTTGGTAAACTAAATTTCTCTAAACTCAACACATTTCATAAAAGAAAATATGGGACTGGACCATGCCTACCCCCCACAAGGTAATCTTTGATGCATGCATGACTGTTTCTTTTTAGATAAGTCCTGTATGACTTATGGTTTTAAAATTCAAATATACCAGTTCTTCATAGTTGCAGGAATGATAAACAAATTTATGAGAAGTAATATTTTCCCATGTAAGTAAGTTATCTAGCTAGCTGCAGGAAAGTTAGAAGCTTTTTACACACATGCATGTACTAGTATTTGAGATAAGATCTGTGTAACAGTGCAATTGTGTGACAGTGTGATTCAAATCACCTGCCCTTTCTTTGTAGCAGGTTCTAATTTTTTCATTGTAAGAAAGTTATTCAACATCTTGCTAGCGGTACCGGTATATAAACTGAGTGGCTTTTGCATAAATTCATTCAAAAGTTTTTTTTCCATGCTACATACTGGCTTAAAAACAGGGATATCACATAGCAGTGTTGATTTGAACTGGGACATAATATAAAGGGTCAAATAACTACTGACTAGAAAAGCATTCTTATGTTGGTGTCAAGTTGACAGTGAAAACTTGGATTGATCAGAAAGCATAATCTTTAAATCATATATTGATGCTTTAAATATTTAAGATTATCTTGATCAATTTTCAAAACATTATGTTTTAGACCATTTTATTACATGCTTTTCGGTGGTTTATAGAAATATATCAGTGATATAAAACTGGTAATTTCACTGTTTGAAACAGTGAAATTACCACTTTGATAATTTCACTGTTTTGAATTTAAGCCCCTTACATTGTTTCAGTGAAATACCAGCGTGCACAGTACTGGGTAACCAACTTAATGGACTGGACGTCGTAAATGATTATTAATTTTGGCCGGCTTTTCATTCCAAATATTAGGTTTAATGTCTTTAAAAGTTTCTTTGCATGTAATAAAAAAAAAATTTGGGTTTACTTTAAATTGTAAGATCGAAACACCAAAAGTTCATAATTTCACTCGTGGCTGCGCCCAAACTGCGTTGAATAAATTTCTTTTGGGTGGCTCACCAGTGAAATTTATATTCCCGATCTTACACTGACTAAACAAATATCCCTATTTGTTAATGCTAAGGTTACTGTTTAAAGTCCCTTATCAAGGGTTGGGCTTAATATTTAGTTATATCACACGTTTGCCTTTATAAGAGTTTGAACATTTTCCATTTCAACAACGTTCCATATTGCAAAAATTGGTGGCAGTTGCCACCCTTAAATTGGGACGAAAATGATCATGGTGGGTTAATCTCCAGTTGGGTTTGTCCCCAATATAAAATGTCCCATGTTTTGACTAATAATTAAAAAATTTGAAAGTTTTTATATAGGTTACAACACAAACAGCTAACAACACTACAAACTTTTTTAAGAGAAAAAAATATTTTTAAAATTGATAAATGAAAATACAGGGTTGCTTAAAGAACATTTTATTTGTTTTAAAAGGTGTAAAACAAGAAGGACTTGCAGGCCTGTATTTGAAGGCATTTTGTAGTGGTCTTGATAAAGTACTTGGTAGCTACTGGGCAAATATACTAGAACTGGAGACCAATTTAATGAAGGACCCTCATCTCTCAATATCTCATCTAGTGTGCCAGCTTCAACAGGTAAACATAAGTTTTTATATATTTTGCTAGTTTCGAAATTTGTGAAAAATTTCCATTCTTATGTTTAAAGCCTTTTATACATACGTGTATTACCGGTATATTATATTTAGTTAAAGATGTTTTGGATACTTTGATAAGTTATGCATTTGACTAGTTAATGAACATTGTCTTGTTTATCAAAATGTTGTTGGTCTTTGTATAAATAAGTTAAAAAAATTCTTAATCTTTCACATTAATATTTATGAAGACATGACTTTTAAAGATTGCTTAAATCACATTTTGACATTAAAATACAATCTTGGTTGTCATCACAAATAGTGGTTTTGATACAACCTCTTAAGATAACCCTTCATATAATGAAGACTACTTTTTGATATCCCTACATTGATTTTTGTGCCCCCACTTCACTGGTGGGTATTTAGATTTACCCTTGTCCGTCCGTCCGTTCTCTTTTGTGTGGCACGTAACTCAAAAAATATTTGACATAGAGTCATGAAACTTTACAGGAATATTGATCAGCATGTGTAGTTGTGCACCGGGTATTTTCATCTGGATTTATTTAGTATTTTCAGAGTTATTGCCCTTGACTTAGTAAAATTTTGCAATTTTCAACTTGTGTAGCATGTAACTCAAAAAGTATTTGACCTAGAGTCATGAAACTTAACAGAATTGTTGATCAACATGTGTAGTTGTGCACCTGGGTATTTTCGTCTAGATATTTTTAGAGTTATTGCCCTTGACTTAGTCAACTTGTGTCACATGTAACTCAAAAAGTATTTGACATAGAGTCATGAAACTTTACAGGAATAATGATCAGCATGTGTAGTTGTGCACCAGGTATTTTCGTCTGGATTTATTTAGAATTTTTAGAGTTTTTGCCCTTGACTTATAAAATATTTGCAATTTTCAACTTGACTGTCGCATTGATTCAAAAAGGATTTGACCTAGAGTCATTAGACCTTACGGAAAGGTTGCTCAGCATATTTAGTTTTGCACCTGGGGTTTTGCTTGTGGATTTATCCAGTATTTGCAGAGTTATTACCCTTGACTTAGTAAAAACTGTTTCATTTTGTTGTTATTTGTTCCTTGAGTGCTTGAATTAGAATCAACAAACTTTACAGGAATAATGATCAGCATCACTAAATTACAGGAATAATGATTCACATCACTGTGAAGCTATGCACCTGGGACTTTGCATGTGTTTTTTTTTCAGTTTTGTTAGAGTTATTGCCCTTGACTTACAGTAGTATAAATTTGCAATTTTCAACTTGTTCATGCATAGCTCAAAAAGTATTTGACTTGTAGGTCTGAAAGTTTACAAGAATGTTGGTCAGCATGTGTACTTATGCACCTTAGGGTTTGCTTGTGGATTTATTCAGTATTTGTAAAGTTCTTGCCCTTTACTTAGTAAAAGATTTTTAGTTTTCAAAAAATATTTGACCTACAATCATAAGATTGACAGAACAGTGGCGCGGTGGGGGCACCGTGTCCTATGGACACATTTCTAGTTATGAAATCCTCCAAATAAGACTACTTGTCTATCAAGACTATAATTTATCTCACCCCTAGGATGGTCTTTGTCTACGCGCTTGACTGTTGTATATTTTTATAATTTCAGTACCAATTGTTGCTTCCGGCTTTAGTATCTGTTGTTGAACAGGTCACTAGTCATAAGGTAAAAATTACATTGATCTTATTATTTAGATGTCAGTGACTGGTTAATGTTAAATCAATAGTGTGCAAATATTATTAGTCCCCTAACGGTTTACCGGAGGGGACTTTAGGTTTACCCTCCGTCCGTCTGTCCGTCCGTCCGTCCGAGCAAACATTTGATATTTATGAGCTTCATTCCGTAGTTAAATAAAGAACAAAAGCTCATAAAATTCAAATTAAGAGCTATTTTTTTGATTTTATGAGCTGATTTTGCTTATGGACTTTGGTCCAGGTGTAGTTTATGAGCTGACTTACCTCTTAAATATAAAAGTTGGTACGTCCGTGTCGTCAGTCCGTCCGTCCACAAAACTGGATCCCGCGATAACTTGAAAAGTACTGAAAATATTTTTTTTATGAAAACTTGTATATGATAGATGGCAGTATGGAGATTTATGCACGTCTTTTTCTTTTCTTCCTATGTTGAAAATTCTGGTTGCTATGGCAACAAATAGGCTGAAAATATGGCAAATTTTACACATAAACTGGATCCAGTGATAACGCAAAAAGTAATGGAAATATTTTTAGCTCGACTATTCGATAAGAATAAGTAGAGCTATTGCAGTCACCCGAGCGTCGGCTTGGGCGTAACCACTTATGTTAAAGTTTTTGTAATAGTTCAAATATTTTCAAAGTCCATAGACATATGACTTTGAAACTTTGCACACTTGTTCACCATCATGACCCCAACCTGTAGACAGGAGGAGGTAACTCTATTCAAGCATTTTTGACAGAATTATGCCCCTTTTTCGACTTAGAATTTATGTTTAAAGTTTTTGTAATAGTTCAATATATTTTCAAAGTCCATTGACATAATGGCTTTGAAACTTTGCACACTGTTGTTCACCATCATGACCCCCAACCTGTAGACAGGAGGAGGTAACTCTATCAAGCATTTTGACAGAATTATGCCCCTTTTTCGACTTAGAATTTATGTTAAAGTTTTTGTAATAGTGTCAAATATTTTCAAAGTCCATTGACATATGGCTTTGAAACTTTGCACACTTGTTCACGCATCATGACCCCACCTGTAGACAAGAGGAGGTAACTCTATCAAGCATTTTGACAGAATTATGCCCCTTTTTTCAACTTAGAATTTACGTTAAAGTTTTTGTAATAGTTCAAATATTTTCAAAGTCCATTGACATATGGCTTTGAAACTTTGCACACTTGTTCACCATCATGACCCCAACCTGTAGACAGGAGGAGGTAACTCTATCAAGCATTTTGACAGAAATATGCCCCTTTTTCGACTTAGAATTTACGTTAAAGTTTTTGTAATAGTTCAAATATTTTCAAAGTCCATTGACATATGGCTTTGAAACTTTGCACACTTGTTCACCATCATGACCCCAACCTGTAAACAGGAGGAGGTAACTCTATCAAGCATTTTGACAGAATAATGCCCCTTTTTCGACTTAGAATTTACGTTAAAGTTTTTGTAATAGTTCAAATATTTTCAAAGTCCATTGACATATGGCTTTGAAACTTTGCACACTTGTTCACAATCATGACCCCAACCTGTAAACAGGAGGAGGTAACTGTATCAAGCATTAATTTTACTATCAAGTAATAAGAATAGTCGAGCGTTGCTGTCCTACCGACAGCTCTTGTTATGAGACTTGACATATGGGTAGATGGCAGTCTTGAGATTATGCACGTCTTTTTCTTTTCTTCCTATGTTGAAAATTCTGGTTGCTATGGTAACAAATAGGCTGAAAATATGGCAAATTTTACACATAAACTGGATCCAGTGATAACACAAAAAGTACTGGAAATATTTTTATGCAACTTGACATATGGGTAGATGGCAGTCTTGAAATTATGCATGTCTTTTTCTTTTCTTCCTATTTTGAAAATTCTGGTTGCTATGGCAACACATAGACTGAAAATATGGCAAATTTTACACATAAACTGGATCCAGTGATAACACAAAAAGTACTGGAAATATTTTTATGAAACTTGGTATATGGATAGATGGCAGTATGGAGATTATGCACGTCTTTTTCTTTTCTTCCTATGTTGAAAATTCTGGTTGCTATGGCAACACATAGACTGAAAATATGGCAAATTTTACACATAAATTGAATCCAGTGATAACGGCAAAAAGTACTGGCAAATATTTTTATGAAACTTGACATATGGGTAGATAGCAGTCTTGAGATTATGCAAATGTCTTATCTGTTCTTCCTATTTTGAAAAAATATCAGTTGCCCTTGGCAACAAATAGGCTTTAAAACATGGCAAATATAACAATATTTGTGATAAGTCAAAAAGAGCTGAAATTTTTTATGAAATTGCATCTTTAATTCAAGAGTTATCTCCTCTTTAAAGAATTTTGGCTTTTAAAATGTTATATTTTGGTAACAGGGATGTTTCAAATATTAACTTTAGAGTGTCCTTCAGTCCGTCTGTTCATAAAAACTGTTTCCTGTGATCACTTTTAAAGAACTTTTCCAACAAATTTACTGAATATAGAGAAAATTTGAAACATTAGTGAATGGCCTATGGCCCTTCAGAATGTTGATGGGGTTCTAAACGGTAGGGGACTTATGGATTGCTTGCAATACTATGATAATTGCTTGTTTAGATTGTGAAAAATCTGTGTAGTTGGTGGTTATTCTTTTTACATGCATGCCAGCAGACTATGTATCACATCAGTTAACTTAAACATTATTTTTTGTAAGCTGAATTGTGTAAAAAAATTTGCAACCTATATGAAGTTCTTTGGTGTCTTCTTCCTGGAACTATCTAGCACTGGACCCTCTCAATAACAGCCAAAAGTCTTTTGTCTCCCAAAGGGTATTACTCTGCAAAGGTTGTACTGTAAAACAATGTACTGAAAATGTGATGAAAATATTTTTTATATGCATTTGAACCAATTTGTTTTCATTATATTGTTATATTTATCAGGCACATGGTTGTTATATACTGGATATAATACACAGACATAGTGAAACAGGCCATCCTCTTGTCAAAGATGTTCTTACAAGGTAAATGATATCTTATTCTTGTTGATTGTTTATAAAGTTCAGGAAAGTTAGCTGAAAAAAGGACGTTTACATTTGCTTTTTAAATTATGGAATTATTTTCAGAGTGGTTTTATTTGTAGGAGTGCTTTTGGTTGGATCACAGTATGTATATTTTCTATAATAAATGCTATGGTACTTTCAATTTTTTACTGAGTGAAATATCTGAAATTAATATACATTCAACATATATCTAATTGATAGTTTTATATGAAATATTTGAGTTAACTTGACTTAACTTTTTATTTATACTAGCTAGAGCACCATTCATGAAGTAAATGGTTGAATAAAAAATTATTTTTTTGGGTCATTAAACAATAATATCCTCCCCCACCTCCATTGATATACCCGGTACATGTAGCTAGTTACTATGGTAGAAGAAGGTTTCAACATGTAAAACTCAAAATTTTGTAAAAATGTGAGAACAATAACAATTTATACAAGGTAAATGCACCATTTTTTTTATGCATTCACATCATCAGAAGCACAAGAACGCATTAAAAGCCCAAGCCTGTATCTTGCTTAATAGTAAAAAAAATTTTGTTATCTGTATATCGTATAAAGAAACAATTGCTTGTGACATGCTTTCCATAACACTACACATATTATAAAAAAGCAACAACAGCACCTGGTCTCAAGACTCTATCTGTTAATGCAAGTATTCGTCTTGTAATGTATACATTTTTTTGTACCTGCGTGATAAGTCTTATATTCGTGCAATATGTATTAATATAATACATTGGTATTTCAGAGTATTACATGTATGTCATGGTGTGTTATTCAAGCATCTATGCAGCTGGTTATTGTATGGCTATGTTTATGATCCATACAAGGAGTGTTTTCATCCAACCAAAATGAAGGGGAATCACATGATTCAGTCACATGACCCAAACCTAGCCAATCACAGGAGGATGATGATGAATCTAGGAAATTATGGGAGTAACAGGAAGACAGCGTGCAGGTTAGAATTTAAAAAAAAAAAATGGCTTATTACAGGACAAAAAAATATTTGTTTTGGTTAATTGTATATCTTTTGGACAATTTATATCAGTTCAAAGATTTTAATTTTGGTCATTAAATTGTATTTATAGTACATTGCGTGTCTAAGATAATGAACAATTTTATTGTAAATGCGATACTCGAAGAATGTTGTAAAAATTATATAGTAGCCTCACTCTGCTGCCTTAAGACATAACATACAATCTTTTATTCTTCTTAAGAATTGTGCAAGTCAACACTATTTTTGGAGGTGCATTTAATGAAGACAATGCAAAATACAGTCGAACTTCGTTCGCTCGAACTCGGAGGGCCCGTGAAAATTTGTTCGAGAGATCGGTAGTTCGAGCCAACCGAGGTTGAAATATTTGCATGTATAATAAGATCGTACATAGAGGCATATACCTGTTTGAATGTTACCTTTGTTTTTATCAAACTGTATTGTTGTTACATTGTAACAATGATCGAAGAATAAAAATAAAAATAAATAAAAATAGTACAGTCTTCTTTATCTTATTTTATTATACACAATATAATATAGAGTTTACATTTATCGTGAATCACACTCTAAAAATAGCTAAAGAAGTTGGGCACATTTCATTCATTTCTTTTAATTCATTAATTACCATTAATATGCATTTTGTTTGCATCTTAATTAAAGACAGTCGGTAAACAAAACAAACATATCGATGAGCGGATATCACATGTCATTTTGTATAATTCAACCTTAATTACCTTTATCATAAGGTGTTAAAAACATGATACGCCGACTGTCACTTTTTTAAAAAATTTTTTTGTTCGACCGAAAAGGTGTGATTTTCACTATATTTCTATTGGAGGGACCGAACAACCTGTTCGAGAGTTCGAGCGATCAGTATTCGAGCGATCCGAGGTAGAACAATATATGTTATATAGGGAATTTGCCGGGACCGGACGATGAGTTTGAGCAAAGGGAGGTATTTGAGCGATCCGAGTTTGAGCGAACGAAGTTTAACTGTAACTTTAATTTTATAAATGACAGATGTTTTTATTGACTATATTCATTTATATACAACTTTTAAAATGAACACTCAATTTATTGGTTTTGTAACCATTGTGAAGTGCAGAAAAAAGGTTAATCATGATTTTTCCTTCACAGAAATTACTGAAAATGAACACCCCGGACAGTAGTTCATCGACAAGTCATCTGTTCTCAATAAAATCAGATCTGTTGCCAGGATACATACCTGTACGTGTAGCCAGCAAAATTTTATTTGTTGGAGAATCAATACAGATGTTTCAAGAGAAAGGGAAATCTGCCGTGTCTCGTGGGAAAAGTAAACTTTGTATTTGCCATAGTGATTTTCTTTTTTTTGCCAAACGATTTATATTAGTGACATAAAATGCTTGCTTTTGGTGTTATCGGTAGAATAATTGTTTGAAATTTGATAACAAATTTACTAAAGTGTACTCGTAATATGTATTATTGACGAATTCCGAATATTATGTAATGTGTGGGCAGACTTTGAACTTAAACAAGCTACTATCACTTTATTTAACATGATAATAGTTAAGTTTAAAAATTTTTTTTTTAGTTTTATTGTGTTAAAAGCTATAAGCTTATTTAAACACCCTCAAAATCAAATCCGTTCCTGGAACCAACCAGTATTAAGAAATGAAGGTTAAGTTTCTTGCTCATGGAAACAGCAGCTTCCCCCTGATGTGGTTTGAACCCATGTGTCGAGCAATTCTTAGATTACTGGTCGGATGCGTTAACCGCTTGGCCACACAGCGTATTTTGTTTGTTGCTTAACAATTTGTATCAATGACTTGAAATGCTTGTCTTTGGTGTACTTGGTAGAATAATTGTTTGAATTTTGATAACAAATTTACTTAAGTATACTCCTAATTTCTACAATCGACACATCATTATTATCTATCAAGTACTGAGAAAAGTCAAGTGCGCTGTCCTACAAACAGCTCTTACCAACAGCTCTGGGGTTTTTTTTGTCCTCTTGATTTGTTATTTAATTTAAGTGTTTATTTTTCAGGTAATATTTTAGAAGGAAAACAAGAGAAATTTGCTAAAGATCTTCATCAGCTTGCCCAGGAGCTTCCCTTTAACAGTATGAAGTTTGAATCTCTAATCAATGATATCAGAACACAAGTAGCTGAAGTAAGTTGGCATGATAGTTGTAGTTTGTTGTTTTACCTCAGTTTATGTATGAAAGACCAGAAAAGTAGAACACGGTTTTGAAAGAATTAATAAATAACTTTATCACATAAGCCACAGCGAGAGAGTGTAATAAACCCATTTAATAAAAACAATATTACAATATACATGAATATAATTAATTAATATTACACTTTGACGTGACATCATTTGCCTTTAATACAAACAGCGTAAAAGTGTGCTAATGTTAGTATTACACTATAGGCATGCCAGCGAAAAAGACTCTTTGTAAATGTTCACCATTCATATTTTAGATATGTGATTAATAGAATATTATATTCATGTAGATTCAAAGTGTATTTTATTGAACTCATTGAATGAAACAATATTATGCTCGTCAGATGCAAGCATAATATAATTTTATTCAACTTGTTCAATAAATTTAGTAATACACACATTCAATATCTTTTATAAAACAGTATTTTTTATTTGTTGAAGTGTCTATTGTATGCCTGAAAAAAAGTAGCTTGAAACTGCTTAAGATGAAAAATGACAAGACGTCACCTTACTGCTATAACTGGTTAACCCCTATTAAATTTAGAAGGACTTAACCTGTTACTGCACTGAGGTGACAGAGTACTAGACCCATTCACTGAAAAATTGTAATCTTATATTTTTTTCCCCAAATGTATATTCTTGTTATTTTTATGATCAGGTACTGTGGAAGATCTTAATAGAAGAAGCAGACCTGTTGGCACATTTACGTATTATAAAAGATTTCTACCTGCTGGGTCGTGGTGAACTTTACTTGGCGTTCATAGACCAGGCTCAGCATCTGCTGCGTGTCCCTGTGTCCGCTACTACAGAACATGGTATTATAAACATTTAACAACAAAAGATTTGAGACTTAATTTTTGTTCACCTAACTCAGTTTAATTTATTAATGAGTTTTATTTGCGTTGTCTCATTAAAGTGCACAAATAAAAATTATTACTGCACATTTGTACACATAGCGATTAGTGATAAAGTATTTTGTTTAACCAAACCAATTTGTTTACATTTTGCAACCTTATTCACTAATTATTTAACAATCTACACTATTTTCCACAGATAATAAGCATCTCACATGATCTTAGTCTGTTTATACAAAATTATCAATAAAATGTCTACCCTTTCTACTGAAGACAAAAAAATATTAATTTCTTAGAGATAAGATGCCTTTTAATATTTCATCATAAAGTCTAATAAAGTCAATAAATGTCTATTGGTTTACACATATTTATTTAAAGATCCTGTATGTTGTAATTGAGGATGTATACCACACTTGAAATTATAAATTATATATGTATATAATTATGCTTATAAAACAATTTTCAAACATCGAAGAATATGTAAAATATAAACTGCAAATATTTGTACATATTATATGTAATCATTAAAATATATGCATTCATTTCTTATTGAAAAATTTGACTTAGACTTTATAGAAAGTAGATTTTTTGTTACTTACCTCCTTTTATTTACATGAAATGTTAAATTCGGTAATATCTTTATAAATAATGCTTTTTATAACTTACAAAATTGATAAATCTTAATTTGAGCATCACATTTATAATATAAAACCATAAAAAAATTTGTGTTACAGGATCTTTAACCTTAATTGCAAAACAAGTTCTTGCAACTTATATTACTCACTTTCAAGACTGCTTCCTGGAATAAATCAGTACTGGTGTCATATGAAGAAACATGGTTGTGACCAGATTAGGGCTCGAACCCATGATCCCTGGGTTGAGAGGTAGACACCTTAATCACTAGGCTGCCACTCCCCTTAAACACGTCTATAATCAAGGTTTTGAATGAAACATACGTATTCTACTTTATATGGCTTCAAGATGTCTATCATATTTGTATATGAGATAATAAATGTATGTTTTACAGATGTAAATGCAGCGTACCTGTGTGCTGCTAGGAACGTTTTATTTCATGATGAGGCATTATTACAGAGGTTCAGACTCTCCGTCAAACAAGCGCCTAAACCACAGAAAAGTAAGTGCTAGTATCTACAAATACATATCCACATGTTCTTGAACAATGCCATGTGTGTATGAACTTGTCAATACAAGGTAACCTTAAATTTCCAATGGCAATATGTTTTTATTTCATGCTTTCCAGTATTTTATTGTAATATATCAGATGATTATATTCTGATAAACCACTAGTGAAATTTATAAAATATAATTTTCACTGTAGCCGGACTATATCTGAATGCGGATGAACAGAAAATCATAACTAAATGGAATAACAGGCAGAAATAAATGCCGTCATACGTAAATTTTGCTTCTTTAGGAAAAGAAAGTCAATGTCATCATAGATCATGTTAGAAATTTAACAAAATTAGAGAAATTCAACGGAACTAGATTTCAAAACTGATGATGTGACGTCATGATATAATGACGTCACAAAGGAGAATGCGCGACGTTACGCGGCAAAATCAGTAAAAAATTACTTAAAATCACTGAAAAAGCATAAAATAAAAAGAAAATTTATTTGTTTTACATATAAGATTGAAATATATTTCATTCGTGAACACCAGCTATTATATTTTCACTCGTGGCTACGCCACTTGTGAAAATATTGCATCTGGTGTTCACTCAGTGAAATTATATTTCAATCTTACATGCAAAACAAACAAATATCCTCTATTTACTAATTTTTTTACATTAAAAATTTACAATTTGCATTTTGTCAAGACTCATTAAAAAAAAAAACCTGATTACATGACTGAAAAAAATCCGATTGCTCAACCTAGACAGTTTTCATATGCAAGAAATCTATCCAGCTGGCTCACAGAAGATTGGCGGTTAGAACCTGTGCTGGCTTTTGTCTGAAATAATACACTGAGGCCCTTTTCCTCCAGTAATTTGTAAAGCTATAAAGCCTCCATATCAACACCTTTGTGCAGTAACAGGTTAACTCTTATTAAATTATGTAAGAAGCTAATCCGTTACTGCATATATGTGATGATATGACCATTACACTGTAAGCGTGACTAAGAACAAAACAAAATGAATAAAAAAAAAAAAACCCAACAAACTTTGCAATATTTTTTGTTTGGTTTCAGAGGATTCCACAAGCAGTAGTGGGAGTAGCCAGTCATCTACAGTGGTGGACATAGGATGGAATAGTCTGTCCTTGAAATATTCAGTACAATGGCCGCTGCATATATTCTTTACTCCAGTTGTTTTAGAAAAGTAAGTACGCTTCCCTCTACTTTTATCTGACATGTAAATTGTTAGCACCATCTAGTAACACAATTCCTATCATAGAATTATAACTGCATGGCCTAGACATTAACATAAGTCTGTAACTGTTTAGAACTGTTCACTTTTTAGGGGAGAATATGTGTAAGTGGCCAGCTCAGTCGGTAGTGCCGCGGAACGATATTTCGAGGGTCTCGGGTTTGAGTCCACTGTGACATGTCTAACACCTCCCACCAGTTATCTAAGAAATAGCTAGCGGTGGTGGGTTCAAACCCTGTTAGGGGAGAAAGCGTTGTCTCCTTTAGCAAGAAACTTTGCACTCATTGTTCAGTACTGGTTGGTTTCAGGAACAGATTTGAGAGTGTGCCTATAAGTTAATAGTTTCCTTTACATTGAACTAAGATGAAGTCTGTATAAACTATCATAGAAATTGGAAAACTTGTTTTTCTTTTATTTACAAATGTGGAAGGAGTCTGTTTCCTATTTTAAGAAATTTTCTGTTTTAAGAATATATATTAGAAATTATTTGATAATATGAAGATGAAAATAGAATTTATGAACTTTGGTCAAGTTTTTGCGTGCCAGTTGGTATCTCCAAAAATTACTGAAAGGAATGGGTTGAAATTTCACAGACTTTTTTTGAGAGTATAATAGGAGGTCACTATCCAAGGTCAATCACTATTAAATGGATTTTGACAGAATTTTGACCCTTTATGAACTTAGAAAATTCTTCATCATCCAGGCTCTTGTTTTACTATCAAGCACTAAGTATATAAGAGCAGGCTGTCCTACGGACAGTTCTTGTTATTGTTAAGTCTGACAAATAACAGATAATACGATATAATTCACCAGGTATAACCGAGTGTTCAGATTCCTGCTTGTGGTCAGACGGACGCAACTTGATCTGCATCAGTGCTGGATCATACAGATGAGTAGAAAACACGGAACTAACGAGCCTGCCGAGGCGTTAAAATGGCAGCTTAGAAATCATATGTCATTCCTAGTTGATAATTTACAGTATTATCTTCAAGTAAGTCAAGAGTTTGAATTGACACGTTAAATGTTCATTAAAATATTGGGAGATCTTATAATTAAGTTATTTAACAACAAACCTCTTCAAAGTCATTTACTTACTTAATAGTTTTATAGTAACAAGCATTGTCATGGTGTGGTATTTTTTAAATTAATTTCCAAGTATATTTCTTAATTATCTTTTTCACTTCTTTTTGTTTTAAGTGCCAAAGCTGATCTCTGCACCAAACTCAAATTTTATGATTTTAGGCTTTTGGACCTCAGTGGAGTACCTTTAATTATGGTTTAATGATAACTTATCAGAATGAATCATTGAACATGTGATTATGTTTTTTGTTTCATTATAATCTAATAATTGATCAATATTGATTAATAAATTCAATAATTGATGCCAATAAGACACAGAATTTATCTGTTTGTAAATTGTTTAATGACAGGTTGATGTGATAGAATCTCAGTATGGTATACTAGTAGAGAAGATCAAAACCACCCGAGATTATGAGGCCGTCAAGTTGGCCCACGATCATTTTCTCTCTGCCCTTCTTGCCCAGAGCTTTGTCCATATGAAGTCTGTAAGTGTTTCTTATTTTACAAACTTTTTTAGGGAATTTTTTTTTGTCAATAAGTAGTCTATGCTTGGTTACTGAGGAAGAAGAAGTAATTGGTGAATAGATGGCAGATTTAAGAATTTTGATTTTGGAGAGAAGTGCTTGCTTTTTGCATACAATTTGTGGATGACAGTGTGTCTAATGTAATACCGGTACACCTTTCTCTTTCCTTATCTGAAATGAAGTACTGAATAATGATTATGTGTCGATGGATTTTATTAAAGCCTAATTTGAAATCACGATACTGTTATGTTGTTTTTTGTTTCTTTCTTTTTCTTTTTCTTTTTTTTTATAGATATGTGTTTCATTTGGAAGGGATTATCAAATAATTGAAGTTGCGTGTTTTTGAAATGGTAGCAGTTTGTAATTTTTAATATATGCAATGTTGTCTCCCCTTGTTGTATTTTTTTCAGGTTGCCCATTGTTTATATGAGATTTTGGATCAGTGTACAGTGTTTACCTCCCTTGTTGTACGCTGTGAAACACCTATGTCACATAATGATGCCTTGCAACTGGAAAACATTGCCAAGGTAACTTTCAATCTAGACGTGTAAAAAATGGTTAAGTTGATTTAAAATTAAATTATATTCATTCACTATTACATTTTGATTTTACACATTCTTTCTGAATATTACAAATTGTGTCCTCGACAGACTTTGGAATTACTTGGCAGGAATGGTCAATCATTATGAGATGATGTGTGGAGTGGAAATAGGTGAATTTCATGGCTGCTTCACTTAATTATCGAAATTCAGTCAAACATTTAATACTCTCATACCATATGTTAAGAGAAGGTTATTTTAAAGTTACAATTTCAAGTTTTTTTTAAATATGCAAAAAAAGTGCAAAATTTGAAGATTTTATATACAGTTTAAATATAAAATGATTTTAAAGTTAAAATGTAGTGGTATATTTACAAATGTATAATTATAAATGCAAGCTAATATTGTAAATGTTATAATTTTTGTTATGTTAGAAACAAACAAAACAAAAAAAACGAGCAATTTTCTTTGTCTGAAAAAAATAAATTTGATAGTCATCTCAATAAGTAACACATTTGGTTCAGATTCATTTCAGATTTTCAAGTGCCCCTCCATGAAAACCCTTTACATATTCTATATTGGAAATAATGCACTTTAAACAAGTTCATAAGCCTTTATATAAAATATCTTATCACATTCAGCATTCTTCTGTCTGTTGACAGAATGTCCAAAGTCATGATGGTAAGAAAAGTATCTCTTAGAAGAGTAATTTTACAAGCTTAATCTTTTCACAACCACGGAATTAAAGTGTCATTATGCTCATTTTTTCATTGTCAAGTTTTATTTAATTAACTATAAATTGACTGTTTTCATGGTGATTGACTAGCAGTTGATATTGGAGAATGTTTAGAGTAAAATATAAATCTGCCTAAAATGTAAAAAAGGCTGCCCCACTTTTTTATGAATTGCATTTAAAATTTAAATTCCTACAGATATTTCCAGAAAGTTCTTTAGATCTTGTGAGTTATTGTTCACTCATGAGAAGTAAATTATAAAATTGAAAGGCATTATGGTAAAATGTAAACTTATTTTGACTTTTACCTGTTTTCTCACTATTTACCATTGGGTCCCTGTAAATCATAATAAGGGGCACCCATGGCCAAGTGGTAAAGGTCGTTGACTCCAAATCACCTGCCCTCTTACCACTGTAGGTTTGAATCCCAACAGACTTTGGATACTTTCATGTGAGGAAGTTATCTAGCTAGCTTACAGAACATTGGGAGTTCTACTCTGGTGCTGGTTGGTGCCTGAAATAATGCACATAGGGCCAATTTTTTTTTATATTTTGGTTTACTGATTTTTTCCAAAAAAAGGTAGGGTCGGCGGCGGGAAAAAAAAAAAAAAAAAAAAGTTTTCATAACTATAAATGTGGTGCATACATATACATAGTACTTACTAGAGCAATGAAATTAAATACATCGCCGATTGTCTATTCCAAAGATTGTTTAAATACACAAAAAAAAACTTTTGCTCATATTGCCATTGTTTAAAAACATACATGAAATCTACACACAATGACTTATGACAAGTGGCAAGCGAGCTCTTCAAAAGAATCTGTCATTCTTTGATGTTTACACACTGCTGTGTAATCTGAATCATCAAAGGTGCCGAAAATCAGCTGACTTGCACTCATTTCTTTATAGATCAGATGTTAAAAAAAACTGTCAAGAAAAGATTACACAAAGTCTTGTTCAATTCTGCCCATTGTGAAAATATTTTTATCGGATAATTAGCGGGTCAATTTTTGACATAAAAATCTATTAAAAGTAAGTGCGGGCATTTTTTTTTTTTTTTGTTTGAAACCTGCATTCAATCTGCTTTTAAAGACTAATTTTTATGCCCCCACAATGTGGGAGCATATAGCGTTGCACTTGTCCGTCCGTCCGTCAGTGAGTCCGTCCGTCCGTACGTCCCGAAATCTTGTGAACGCAACTCCTCTTAAACCGGATGGCAGATTTTGCTTAAACTTACAGGGATGAACAACCTTAATGTGTAGATGGTAGTAAAGGAAGGAATTTTCGCTGCGACCAAATTTAACAGAATTATGGCCCTTTGTTGATCTTTTCACTAGATACTATGTAAAATTTTGTGAACACAACTCCTCTTAAACCTGATGGCAGATTTTGCTTAAACTTACAGGGATGAACAACCTTAATGTGTAGATGGTAGTAAAGGAAGGAATTTTTGCTGCGACCAAATTTAACAGAATTATGGCCCTTTGTTGATTTTTTCACTATATACTATGTAGAAATTTTGTGAACGCAACTCCTCTTAAACCGGATGCCAGATTTTGCTTAAACTTACAGGGATGAACAACCTTCAGGTGTAGATGGTAGTAAAGGAAGGAATTTTCGCTGCGACCAAATTTTACAGAATTATGGCCCTTTGTTGATTTTTTCACTATAAACTATGTAGAAATTTTGTGAATGCAACTCCTCTTAAACCGGATGGTAGATTTTGCTTAAACTTCCAGGGATGAACAACCTTAATGTGTAGATGGTAGTAAAGAAAGGAATTGTTGCTGCAACCAAATTTAACAGAATAATGGCCCTTTTTTTATTTTTTCATTATATACTATGTAGAAATTTTGTGAACGCAACTCCTCTTAAACCGGATGGCAGATTTTGCTTAAACTTCCAGGGATTAACAACCTTAATGTGTAGATGGTAGTAAAGGAAAGAATTTTTGCTGCGACCAAATTTAACAGAATTATGGCCCTTTGTTGATTTTTAGTTTTCAACTTGTGGCACATGTAGTCCAAAAAATATTTGACCTAGAGTCATAAGATTGACAGAACAGTGGCGTGTGGGGGCATCCGTGTCCTATGGACACATTTCTAGTTTTTGTTAAATCTGAAAATACTGATCTTGTCAATTGCAGCAGATTTCTCTCGCTCTGTCCTTGAATGTAATTGCTTACGTAATTTGGCGTGTTTTTTGTTTGTTTGGTTGTTTGGTTGTTTTACATTTTTACGCATTTCGACCTTCAATGCATTGATGAAATATGATCAAAGCCTAATTATAATTCTGTGAGAATGGCTTGACCCCATTTAACAGACATTCTTTCATAATACACCAATAAACACTTTGCCCAACTAGCAGACGACAGGCTATTCTCGAGTAAAGATAACCGGTTGCAGTATCTCACTGTATAGATCGTAGGTAAAATAGTCTGGCATGTGGTAGGTTTAACAGTTAATTAAAATACTTACCGCGACATTTCTTTGACAAGTCGTATTATTAGCAGCGTATTACAAGACAACACAGAATTTTTTTGGGGGCAGATTTTTTTTTTTTTTTTTTTTCATTTTCCCAAAATACAGAGTCGGCGGGTCTGTAAACCGAAATATCAAAAAATAATGGCCTAAAGGCACCTGACGTCTTTCTCCACCAGTAAAGTTGGAAAGTCACCATATTACCTATACTGTGCTGGTGCGACTTTAAGTGCAACAACAACAAAACAAGAGGGCCATGATGGCCCTGAGGTCGCTCACCTGTATATAGCCCCCCCCCCCCCCCCCCGGGCAAATGTTTACCCAAGGGCTTTTATTTGTTTATTTGAACAAACTTGGTAGATACCCATAAGAAGATGTTTCATGCTAAACATCTAAGTTCTAGCTCATTGGGTTTTTTAAAAGAAGATTTTTTAAGTTTTTACTATACACATATAGTTAAAAACAATGACACCCCTGGGGCAGGGCCAGTTTTGACCCCCGGGCTTTTATTTGAACAAACTTTGTAGATATTTACTTAAAGATGTTTTATGCTTAATATCTAAACTCTAGCTATTTGGGTTTTTTTAAAGAAGATTTTTAAGTTTTTGCTATACACATATAAGGAAAATCAATGACCCCCGGGGCGGGCCAGTTTTGACCCCAGAGCTTTTATTTGAACATACTTGGTAGACACCCATTAGAACATGTTTCATGCTACATATCTTAGCTCTAGCTCTTTGGGTTCTTTAAAAGAAGATTTTTTAAGTTTTTACTATATGCATGTAGGGAAAATCAATGACCCCCTGGGGCGGGGCCAATTTTGACCCAAGGGCTTTTATTTCAACAAACTTGATAGACATTCACTAGAAGATGTTTCATGCCAAATATCTAAGCTCTAGCTCTTAAGGTTCTTTAAAAGAAGATTTTTTAAGTTTTTACTATATGCATATAGGGAAAATCAATGACCCCCTGGGGCGGGGCCAATTTTGACCCCAGGGTTTTTATTTGAACAAACTTGGTAGACATTCACTAGAAGATGTTTTATGCCAAATATCTAAGCTCTAGCTCTTACAATTTTTTAAAAGAAGATTTTTTAAGTTTTTACTATATGCATATAGGGAAAATCAATGACCCCCTGGGGCGGGGCCAATTTTGACCCCAGGGCTTTTATTTGAACAAACTTGGTAGACACTCACTAGAAGATGTTTTATGCCAAATATCTAAGCTCTAGCTCTTACAATTTTTTAAAAGAAGATTTTTTAAGTTTTTACTATATGCATATAGGGAAAATCAATGACCCCCTGGGGCGGGGCCAATTTTTGACCCCAGGGCTTTTATTTGAACAAACTTGGTAGACACTCACTAGAAGATGTTTCATGCCAAATATCTTAGCTCTAGCTCTTTTGGTTCTTTAAAAGAAGATTTTTTAAGTTTTTACTATATGCATATAGGGAAAATCTATGACCCCCTGGGGCGGGGCCAATTTTGACCCCAGGGCTTTTATTTGAACAAACTTGGTAGACACTCATTAGAAGATGTTTCATGCCAAATATCTAAGCTCTAGCTCTTAGGGTTGTTTAAAAGAAGATATTTAAGATTTTTCTTTCGGTTGCCATGGCAACCAGAGTTCTGTATGGAATTAAATTCTTTGAACAATTTTTAAAGGTGACCACCAAAGGAACATTCCTGTGAAGTTTGGATGAAATTGGCTCAGTGGTTTATGAGGAGATGTCATTTAAAGCAAAAGTTTACGGACGACGGACGGACGCCGGACGAAAAGCGATCACAAAAGCTCACCCGTTCACTTTGTGACAGGTGAGCTAAAAATGTGATAAAATATTGTTTTTATTTATTACAGAATTTACAGCGCCAGTCAAGCTTGTTGTTTAAGATGTTGTCAAGTGTAAGAAGTAACAGTTCCAGTCCACATTTAGCACAGCTATTACTACGCCTCGATTTTAATAAATTCTTCTCCATATCTGGTGGCCAGTTAGGAAGGTAATTATGACCAAAATGTATTTCATATGTTATTCTTTCGAGTTTGTTCGAATATAAACCTGTCTGATTGGCTTACTCAAAGAAATGTTTGGTCTTGCAAATGTTGTATTCATAAATACGAGGTCATGTTTATCTCAATCTTATTAAAATCAGCTCCTAAATAAAGCTACACCTTAAGGATCTGACAGACACCAATTTGAGGTCACCATTTCTTGACCTTCAATAAGCCAATCAATGACTGCATTTGCCTTCTTGAAAGCAGATCAGTTTTATTTTTAACTAATGGAAAAATCAGGAACATGTAATTTTCAAGATTTTAAGTTACCTGTATTACATGTAGGACTAGTTATCAAAGGATCTTTAAGCCATTGTTTCCTTGATACACTGATTGCTCATTACTGTTTGGTTTCATGGAACGGAACCTAGAGAGTCTATGATATTATATACATGTATATCTACACAATCAAATTTAAAAACTAATATAAATGTTTTTCAGTTACTGAATGGAATATTGTAGACCTACAGAATGAAGGCTAAACTGTGATAAAAGTGCCATATTGAAGTGGAGAAATAGTGTATACATTCAATCAACAGAGAGAGAGAACATCTTGTACACATTACATATAGTGTTGTACACATTACATATAGTGTTGTACACATTACATATAGAGTTGTACACATTGCATATAGAGTTGTAAACATTACATATAGAGATTTAAGGAAAGCGAGGACCAATTGTCAGAAAAAGGATTAAATTAGCTAATAAATATGTGTTGCTATGTTACTATCACTTGTTATATTTATGCAATAGAATACATTTGTATTAATAAAATGCCTGATTTGAAGGGGGGAAAAAAAACTTTTCTGTAATACATGTATAAAGAAACTTGTTATGCAGTTGCAATTTTAACAAAATAGGCACTTGAATTGAAAGTTAATATTGTACTAGATCTGAGTTATTATTGTCTTTATTTTCTTACTGAATAAACTTTGAAAAGTACTTTTTTTGTGTTTTCTAAATTTATGTAGCAATCAGAAATAAGGTAAATGATTCTAAATATAGAAAGATTATTTAACTCTCAACCTGCTGAATTTCTTAATTGAATCCTGCTCAATTCTGGTGGCAAAGGTTATCAGCAACTTGGAAGAGACTCAACTGATGTTTTTTGACCTGACGGGAGGGAAAATATTTTTCTGAGATCTGTGTACAATTTGATGTAGGTCTGGATCTTGCGATTATTCCCTCATTCCATTTTTAAAGAATCGTCATTTTTGTTGGGGAAAAATGACTCGAAAATGAAAAGCATTGCAGCTTTTAACTCGAATCGGGCTAAAGATTTCACAGAATTCAATTTTTCAATTTTTCTTTTAATACATTTTACTATTATTAGTTGCAGATTTTTTCCATTTTAATGCTTCAACTGATCAATATAAGAATTACCAGTTTTAGACTTTTTTACCTCAGTTGGGCTCCTTTAACGGTAAATAGTCAGAAAGAAGGAATCCTGCTGTTAATATTGGCTTGTCTGCTCAGGGGTACCCAAGATTTTTCCTCCACTAGTAAAGCTGGAAAGTCAGTGTTAAAGTTTATGTGGTAGAAAAGGATTCAATTTTCAAACAAAATACAACAAAACCTGTTTATTTCAATATATATATTATTGTCGACAAATGACATTTGGCCCTACAGTTATACATGTACATTGTGCAGATTACATATACCTAGAGCTACCTAAAAGTGCAATAAGGACCAATGTATTTGAGACAAAGGATGTTATGTGACTAATTTATACAATGCCTTTCATTCATACATTTATGTTATAAACAAAATAAGAATGTTGCTTTACTACATTGTTAAAAGCTAACACACTGTAAAAAACCAAAAAAAAATGATCAAATTTACAGTGATTTTAATCTTAAAACAAGAGAAAATAGCATTTAATAACACATTACAGTAAGTAATTCTCAAATTGTATTTTTTTTTACCCTTGCAAGAGCAATGTTGTACAAAGTAAACTATCTAATTATATATAATACCAGCTTTTATGAGTTCTTTTTCATATATAAAACACAATAATGAAAAATAACAATGCAATAAGTACCCATTTATTGTTAACCTGAGTGAAGACTGCAAAATTAATGCTTTTCTAAGATTAATGAAAAATTCATGGTATGATGAAAAGTTTGATGAAAAGTTAAGGTTTTTATTTCATTCTGAGCCAGTGACTTTATTTATATACCAAATGTGATTTGTGTTGCATTTTAACCTACAAGACCTACATGTATATCTAAATATGGTCTGCATATTTAAAGCTTACACATTTTCATTAATATTTCATTAAGTTTGTTCTATAGAGGGAAAACATGCTTATTCAATTCTGTGTGAATCATTACGAAACAATTGTGACAAAATAAGATATAGATCCAATTGACATTTATAATGTAAATAGATACTTGCTACATCAAGGTTTTAAACATTACTGTTGTTGCTAAATGGACTTAAAGCAGCCTTCAGCTCTTATTTTTTGTTGGAAAAAACAATTCTGTGTTGTTTCAAACTTGGTAACTTTATCTTGGAAAAGCGCATCATATCACTGTTAAGCCGTCTTCAAAACAGCGTTTTAAGAGCTATTTATAGCGCATCAGTGACGTTTGTGTCTAATAAAAAGATCGAGAAACAAATTGTTTGCTTTACTTATTTACTTATAGAGAGTGGACCAGTAGATTTGAGATAATCGTGGGGTTTCCTTATTGTTTATTATTTTATCGACTGCAAATTTCATAAAAAAAATTTTGATTCAACAATTATATGAAACGATTTATGTAAAATATCATATTCAACCTTAAGAAAAGCTGTAGGTCACTTTAAAATGAATGTTACACTTATAATCGCATGAAGTTATTAACCCGTACTCATCATAGACAATGTATTTATAGCACGAACATCAAACATCTTTTTTTTTGTGAAAATAGTGGTAAACCTGCCCATACATAGAAAACACATAATTTAATAGCTAGCTCTAAATTTAATATCATCATAATTGTGATAGATCACTCATTGTTCCCATGTAACACATGTATCCCATATAACCAAAAAATAAATCTAACAAAATATATATAAATGTACTATTATTATTATTATTATAACTAACATGTAAAGCATAGTTATGAGTCTGAAAATTTTTATAAACAAATTCATATATATATTATATACATAATAATACAATACAATATTATAAGAGAAATATGTATATGGTTTTCTAGCACTTTCTGAATGACTCCTCATTTAAAAGTAACCTTCAAGAATCATCAATTATTGCATAAATTCTCACAAATGGCAAAATATATATAATTAACAATAATACGTCAACACAATGTGGCAAATTCATACAATCTGTTGATGGTTATATACCTGATGAGTTTGTTTTTTCACCACTTTTATAAGAGACACTTTTTCAAACATAATTAGGTTTTGATTGTATTTCAAATTGATTCACACTGACAAAAGTTTCATGGTTTAATTTATGAATTCTTTGGAGGCACTTTAATACACACCTGAAAAACAAACAAAATAGAATTTTTATGTGCTAATTAAGGTTAAAAAACACAACAATTAATGTCTTTAGCTATAAATACATAAGTTTATCAATTTGTGCAATAATAAAGTTACAATAATAATAGAATAAAAGTTAAGTTGTACCGTCTGGCTTGAACAGTTCAAAAGTCATGGAACTGATGCTAATTAGTAGATGGCACTGTATTTACACATAATCTTTATATGAGCTGCGTCACGACAAAACCAACATAATGGGTTTGCGACCAGCATGGATCCAGACCAGCCTGCGCATCCGCGCAGTCTGATCAGGATCCATGCTGTTCGCTTACAGACCATATATCAAGTAAAGAAACTGATAGTGAACAGCATGGATCCTGATCAGACTGCGCGGATGAGCAGGCTGGTCTGGATCCATGCTGGTCGCAAAACCATTTAGTTTTGTCATGACACAGCTCATATATATATCAATAACATTTAGTATTAGAAACAAACTCAAAAGTAATTAATGTTAAATTAAATCTGTATAAAATCATCCATCACAGACTCCTGTAGAGCATGCTCCAAATGAAAAGAAAGGGAACCAACTATAGGAAATGCTTCTGTATCAACACACTGAGATAAAACTAGAAATGAGGTCAAATGGTTCTTAATTCAAGTCGTCAGTATATTATCAATATTTCATATGTTATTATTATAGATTTGTTTGTTATACCCATCTGTAAAACTTACATGTTTAACTTCCGTATAGGCTTCAAGTCCATATTCTCCAAGTTCACGTCCATTACCAGACATGTTGAACCCTCCAAAAGGTGCGCAACTGTCAAACACATCGTAGCAATTCACCCTGAAATCAACAACGAATTGTAACTACCAGTACTCAGAAGAAAATACACAACACATATTACAATAATTAACCGAAAGACACCGACATAATGTTATAATTCAAATAGAAAATTAACAAAATACTAAAACAGTTTTCATAAAATTGAGAAAAATCTTTTCAATTTTTTAGAAAACAAGAGCTGTCAGTAGGACAGCACGCTCGACTATTCTAAGTGCTTGATAGTAAAAGAGCCTTGATAATGTTAAATTTTCTAAGTTCACCAAAGGGCTAATCTTTTTTTAAAAATTCATGTTATAGGCCTTAGAGAGAGTCTAATTATACAGTATTGGCTTGACTATTTGGAAGGTAATGTCATTATAAGGGTGTTTTATCGAGTATAATAATACTAATTACCTATGAATACATAAATTTGACAGAAAAGGTACAAAGGCTTGTTATTAAGATGTTTTATCAAGTAAATCACTGCTTTATTATTATGAATGCATAAAATTGTCCCAAAAAGGCACAAACCCTTCAGTAGTTATGGAGATAACAGCTTACAAGCAAAACTTTATCATGAATTTCTAAGTTGAAAAGGGGAAGAAAAATCAGCCTAAATGCAAGATAGAATTATGGATCTTTGTCAGTCACCTACAATTCTGACCCTAAATGCATATGTGAAGTTTTAAATAAATATCTTTAATTGTTATTGAGATATGTAAAACTTGCATGTAAACATTAACCAAGAGACTAAGTAGAAAAGGCGATATGAATCAGCCTTAATGCAAGATAGAGTTATGGAACTTGGTCAGTGACATACAATTATGACCCTCAAATTATGACCCTAAGTACATGTGTAAAGTTTCAAGTAAATATCTTTGAAGACCTTTAACCTTTAACCAAAATTTCTAAGTTTCATAGGGGCAAATAATTCTGCAAATATTGCAGACAGAGTTATGCAATTTTGCAAAATGATGTACATTGTTACTATAAAAAAGTGTTGTAAATTTCAATTGAATATCTCAAGCAATAATTGAGATATTTGACTTTACAAAAAATATTTAACCAAAATTTCTAAGTTTCAAAGGGGCATAATTCTGTCAATATTGTAGACAGAGTTATCCAACTTGTCAATCTGATGTACCTTGTTACTATAAATAAGTATTGTAAGTTTCAATTGAATATCTCAAGCAATAATTGAGATATTTGACTTAACAAAAAACTTTAACCAAAATTTCTAAGTTAAAAAGGGGCATAATTCTGTCAATATTGTAGGTAGAGTTATCCAACTTGTCAATCTGATGTACCTTGTTACTATAAATAAGTATTGTAAGTTTCAATTGAATATCTCAAGCAATAATTGAGATATTTCACTTTACAAAAAACTTTAACCAACGCAGACGCCGACGCGGACGCTGACGCCGGGGCGACTACAATAGCTCTCATATTCTTCGAATAGTCGAGCTAAAAATAAAACATTTTAAAAATCTATCTTGATGATCACATCACTTCATGATAGTTCACTGATAGCTGATGATACACTGAAACTGGGGGATATACTCAATGTATCATAATTCTCTTTATATTATTAAGATATACAATTTAGATACTAATTCCCAGTGCATTGTGGTATATTATTGCACAATATGGACAAAGATACCGGTAAGCAGCAAGGCCCACCCTGTACTTTACCACAACACACTCAAAATGAAAATCTATTTCCATTCTAACACATAAAAGTGATGAAAGGGAAAGACACATTGTTGAACTAATAGGTTATTCCAATCTGCTAAATAAACAACAAAAAATTGTATATAAATTTCCCGTATGAAAATAAAACATTTTAAATTTGATGATTTGTAATCAGTAAGTACATGTAGTTGTAAATTTGATGAGGGAACTTCAGATATCTTTGATCCCTGACAAAGCATGCACATAAATATAAATGTATGTAGCTCAAGGAATGAACACGAATGACGATGGGTGTTGTGGGAAAATAATGCAAGCTTCCAGCCTACTTTGATTTATATAGAAAATCTCTGATAGTATTAGAATATACTGGTAATAATACTGGCTTGCCATATTCAAGCCTAAAGAGCAGGCAAGCTCAGTACTAGTAAAATAAGCCATTATTTCTGCTTTAATTTAGAGTTATCGCTTACCATACAGTTCCGGCTCGGACACTGTTGGCCACGTTTAAGGCTGTGCTTAGGTCATTTGTTACCACGGCTGCTGCGAGACCATATCTGTTGATGTTGCTACGTTCTATTACCTCGTCAATTGTCTTGAACTTCATCAATTGTTGAACTGGGCCGAAAATCTACAACATCACATAAACATGATAAATGTGTAGTACAGGACTTTCCTTTTTATCTGAGGCAACAGATGTGCCAACAATGTGACACTCTATTTAAAGAAATGAGCGTAAGCAATACATTTTAAACAATTTTTAAAGAAAATGAAATATTTTTTTGTTCCATAGTAAAATTTAAAGTTGAACACAGTTATGGCAATATGTCAAGTTCTTTTTATTTCTACCAGTTGACTTTTTTTACTTTGGATGGGCATAATGTCACTTTAAACAAGAGCTGTCCGTAAGACAGCGCGCTCGACTTTTTTATTGCTTGCCAATAAAAAAAGTTTTTGCAGTAAAAGGCAATACAAGAATCTCTGTATTTTTAAAGTGAACAATGGCCATGAGCATTAAGATATTTAGTGAAGAATTATTTTACTGAATTGTGTGATACCCTTGAACACTGCAGCAAAGTTTGAAATGTTTAAGTCAAAACATTGACAGTTAAGGGCCATAATTCAAATAAAATCTTTGACAGAATTACCTTCTCCTGGACATGTTTGGGAATCATGATTGTAAACAAGTATTCCAACTTTCAAATTAATATCTCAAACAGTTCAGTCAAAAAGTGGACTGGTACTAAAAACTTAACCAAGATTCTAAGTCGATAAAAGGCCTTAATTTTTAAAACAAATCCTTGACAGAGTTACCTTCTCTTGCGTACAGATGGGGGTAATGATGTGAAATAGCATTAAAAGTTTCAAA